>NW_017673683.1:0-39046 GCF_001879085.1 Nicotiana attenuata
CCCCTCATCGTTACATATACAGCATCACCATATTTCGTAGCTAAGCACGGTCAAGCAAAGTCCAGCGGTGGATTACGGAACTACACCTCTCCTTTTTTACGATAGAAGCTCGACGCATTTTTTTCTTCTGGTGCGCGGCACGCTTTGACTTGTAAACCATCAAACAACCTATGCACGAGGTGAACATTGTTCAGAAATGACACTCTCAGAACCGTTGCATCTCTCATTTACATTCGCTATTCACCACACACATGCCTCCAGAGTCATAATATCGCGAATCTGCTAGATTGTTGCTGAAGAAATGCTCTCTATTTTACCATTTGCCATTTTATTTTTGCATAAGGCTACCTTCTGTGCTTCCGAGACTAAACGCGTGTCTCCTGTGGCATTTTTCTGCATTCGCATAAGGCACCATTGTCACATCCTCCTTTTTCGCTACTACACTCCCGGGGAAGGCACTAATAAAGGGCTGTAAAGGAGTGTTTTCTCTTAAAGGGAAAATCGAGTGGGATTTATTACTTATAGATTCGAGTCGTCCAGCTTTGGTAGATCTTTAATGGGTGTCCAGGTTCACGTTGTAATCCCGAACCGAGGGAAATATTGACTCGTGTTAACATGTTCTGCGAAACCAGACAATCGAGTTATGAATTCTGTGTAACCGGAGAAGGTGTTTAGCATTCCTCGATGAGTTCCGTGTGTCTAGCACAGTCGCTCAGACTGTTCATTATTTATTTTATCTCGATTTCAAAATGATCTAGTTATGTGGTTTTTAATTTCTTGAACCGCTTTTATTATTATTTGTAACGAGATTGCAACGTTCGTGTAAAACAGTCCCGAACCTCATACATTACATAAATGCACGTGATTTTGACACGTGTTAAAAACTTCGTTTGAGATTTGGATTTGGGTCACTAGAATGTGTCACCCGGTTTAGTGATAGGTAATATTACATTAATATGTCAGAGGCGACAGCAACTTAGGTATTGTAACTTGCGGAGATATGAAGGCCATGAAATTTCCGCTTAGAATGCACGTTCGCTCTAAATTTATTGAATTTAGTGGTAAGTTTTAAAGTAGGGCCAACACAATTCATGTATTTTATTTGGCGCGGGCACTCAATTTTTATTGATTTCAAAAGAGAGGCTACTTCCTTATTAAGGGATTGTTCTATAAAGGAGACCTTAATTAACGAGGCCCAAGTTATAATGTAACTAAATCCACAATTTGAATAGAGCAAGAGTCCTTAGTATATATTGCTTCAAATTGGCTCCCGTAAAAGAGGAGGAAGGCCAGAACATACCATTCAGGACGGCATATTTCAGCCTATTGGACCCTCACATGCCAGGGCTCCATATTAAACACCGTAAGAAATAACTTGGGCAGGCATCCTACACATTAGAAATCAATTTCAGATTTGTTCGAGTACACCACATCAACTAATTCTGACATGGGTTTAATGCTGACTCGGGTGCTAACACTAATAAAACCCTTACAAACAATTAGTGAACCTCCAATGATTAATTTAGACGTAGTCAAAGCTTACGGAAAATGAAACACGAAACTTACTATATTTGGCATGCCTGACTTTTTTATGAATTGCAACAGAGCAAATGCTAGAGTTTGAAAATGACTTAGAGAAATCCCTTACAGTCATTGGTTAAACTTAGGTTCATGCTCAGTGTTTTGTTCTGTTGTATAACCAAATGCTCAATTTAACACACCTAATCAAAATCTGCAAATTTGACTACACTCAAATACAATTCACAGTCCGTTAACAATGTATCAATTTATTTTCAATCATCAACCTAGTTACTACGTATCCTAATCATTGTGTATTACGGAAGTACAAGTCATACAGTCCAGTTGCAGTCACTGAAGTCGTATCATTGAATACATTTCCAAACATTGGCTTAATATGGACTCAAACTAAACAAAAAGGCTACAGCTCATTGACGGACAGCGAGCAAGTAGTTCTTCATTTATTCGACTTCAAATGTGTTGTATTCAGTTGTGGATGATGTATTCCCAATGATCTCTTGGAGTCTAAGGGTATACCCTCAGAATTAGACAATAACAATGCAAGAAGCAGGTAAGTCAGCACCTATAGCCAGTAGCTAATCAGTCGCTCAGAATCTAGGGTCAGTTAAGTACTGCAATTTTCGATCAAAACAACCACAGCCACACACCAGGGAAGATAACAAGCAGATTAACACCAAAACGCAAGCCAAACACCAGATTCGATTCGATCAACATTCTATCGATAATTAACGCACGATTCCTGGACTTGAACCCAATCAGATCTAAGAGATGCCTTAGGCCATTTTTAATCTCTGGTTGACTGAAAAATTACTCTACAGGGGCTGAAAATTCTAACCTTAAACTTCCTAAAGAGATGTTCGAACTGGGAACACGTATTTTGGATTTTTTTGTAGTTTGTTTTGTTATTTTTTTCTTTCCTACTGGATGTGAATGACCGATCTTGAAAGAGCTTTTTCAATTTTGAGATCAAATTCCAGATATTGTCAAATTGTAGGATCTGTCTTGGGGGGTTTTTTTGAGGGTTCAAAACTACTGATTGGCTCTTTACGGCAAGGGGCATATGCCACTTTATATGGCACATATGAGGCTCATCGATCGATCAGGGCTTGTCCAGCTTAGCCTCATTTGTTTGCACTGTATATGGAGGTCCTGTAATCTTAATCCATTCATATCTAGACAATGGAAGTGCGATTTGCTTTTAAGTAGATCTCTATTATTCAGATCTTAATATTAAAGTGTGTTTTGTTTTTCTTCTACTTCACAACCACTTGTATGGCGTCTCGATAGGTTGTATGGATTAAGTCTATAACGACGAGTGTGTGTGAGTTAATAGTGGCTGTATCTATGCAGATAACGTCCGGAGGCGGCCTACTTTATCAACTACGACATGCCCACACCACGGCACCTAAGTCAACTAGGA
This sequence comes from Nicotiana attenuata, assembly GCF_001879085.1. Classification (NCBI taxonomy): domain Eukaryota; kingdom Viridiplantae; phylum Streptophyta; class Magnoliopsida; order Solanales; family Solanaceae; genus Nicotiana; species Nicotiana attenuata. Next base: position 2,960 of record NW_017673683.1, read on the forward strand.
TACCTCCACACAGTCGGACTCACCACGAGGCGTGAGGCAGCGGGCACCATGATCGTGTGAAGTAGTTGAGCCTGCGTGATGTATGATCCATCACCAACATAGCTATCGCCCACTCGATAGACATCCATCATTTCTTCACCACATCGCAGATATCATTCCGTCGCGAAGTGATGCCTAGCAAGTGAACACTCCCCATCATCCATCAACATCCACAGCGCACTGCTCCATCAATATAACCTACCACCTACGCACCACCACCTTCCATCAATCACAGGACTACTGGACCAACCACTCGACGTTATAACATCACCAGCCGACGGACCACCATGCGTCGATGATTGCCACCCAGTATGCAGTCGCTGTATGGAGATCTATGAGACGTTGATGCGATGAGAAAGAGTTAGCGAGATAGATGTGAGTCGCATTCACTCTTGAGATGTCGCAGAGAGAGCTGATTGTTTAAAAAGTGATTTATATGATGATGTAGTAGTGGTAGATTATTACGCATTGAATTTTATGTATGTAATAATTGAATAAAAGAAGATTAATTGTATGATGTATAATGAAACACTCTTAATGGTTCGGTATGGAGAGATTACTCATCTTAGGTGAGATGAGTGGGTATTCAGATTCAGATGTGCTTAATCTTATACACATCTTGATATTCGGACTGCGTATTCAGATTCAGAGCGTCTTAGATCTTAAAAAACAAAAATGAGGCTGTAGTCCCTTTTTTAAAAATAATGTTCTAATCTAGTGCCTAGTTATGACCTTGCGTCTCAAGTAAGTGCACCTATTTTGGTGTGATTTCAACTTAAAAACCCTTCTAGAAAGTCCTAGATTCCATTTGTCATTACTCAGCGATGTTTATTTAGAAAACCATCTACCCTTGATCAATTATGAAATACAATCCGGTGTACAACCACAACCTCCAACCTTAACCTTAGTTAGCAACCATGGTTAATTACCAAAAGAAAAGGAAGATAGTAGTGAAATCCGATAACCACTAATTAATAAAATCGTATAAGCGTAAGCTCAATCAATATTCCGATGTAATGAGTGAGTTGGGAAAAGCAAATGCTACATTAACACGTCAAGTCTACTAGGCTGACACTAGAAGAATTCAAAATGTAATACTAATGTGCAACAAAAGAGAATATTCTGACGTACAACCTGAATTGAACACCTTCATTAGCAATCGTCTGTGTAGTTCAAACATCTAGTTAAGTTGTCGTGAGATATAAGAAGGATGTGAGATCTGTGGTGGTAGTAAGAACAGAGTTGAGATTGACAAAAAACACATACACACAAAACTCAACAACATCGAATTAAGGACTAAAATAAAAAATAAATTACATATGAACAGAACAACAATGAAGAAAAACAATCAAATTAAGGGTGAACATTCTGATCTGCAGCCTGACGTGTGCGATATATTTGAGAAGTTCAACGGAGGGTATCAGCCATGTAGTGCAAAGCCATAGGTTATGTGTGCGGGTGGCGGCGCCGGCAGTTCTGAGAAACCTAAAAGCGGTAGTTAGGGCTTAGGGGTTGGGGCGTTTTCAGGTGCGGTTGAGAGTGAATATAGATATGGTTCTGACGAGTGAGGACGGTATATTGTAAGATGTTGCTGTTGGTGTAACTTTGTCTAGTCTGACGAACTATTGTTTGGGATGTCGATAGATTCTATACAAGAAAGAGTTTGTGATGATGTAAGGAGAACTGAGATGAAGATGAGGGAACGAGGTATGCTTGTGGTGGGGTCATAGGAGCTTTGCCGTCGCGGAGGCTCGATTTCCGGCGGCGTGGAGCGCGGACTGGCGACTGGCGGACGGCGGAGTGTGGGGAGTGACATGTGTGGATTGCGTGAGAGCTCCGATAGGAAGGGGGTGTGGTAGATGGGACTTATATAATATATCATAACATGTCTTAGTTCCTATCCGCGTGATGAGACAGATTCGCAAGGGCTGAGATGCTAATAGTACGAAACGAGTGTGCTGTTCTCAATTAATTTAAGGGGGCAGGCGGTGTTTGGTGTAAGTGTGTGGCGGACCCGGCGTTTTTGGATCTGAGGTTATTCATAAATCAGCCTCATGAATTGTAAGTACCTATTAATCTTCTTCTTCTCTCAATTTGCGTGGTTGGTAGGTATCGTGATGTTGTAAAATTCGGCAAAACAATTGGAAAATTAAGGGACCTGATTTGAGATTTCCTAATAAGATTGATGTAAGATCCTAACGGAACTAATTAAATTTAAGGAGGAGCTTCCATGACTACTAAATTCGCACATAATGCTAGTTAAAATGCTTGGATATGAAGTGTATGTTGTTGAGTGTTCTTCTTTGGTAAAGTAGACTTGGATACTTAGATCATATGCCGTTGAGAGTGTGAGATGAGTTAAACCTGGGCTGAAATGCAATTGTGGCAAGTGTCTTTGTATTTTTCGCCCTAAATTAAAATGCAATAACATGAAATTGCAATAAGCGATTAGAGTGTGTGAGATGTCACAACATAATCCCACAAAATTGCAAAATAATGAAAGAAAATCACTTTGTTGAGATTGTATCTGGGAGTAGATTAGGGCGAAGAGAGTCAGGCTGCACGATGGCTGCCTCTTTCGTCGATGGATGAAGAGTCTTTGTGTCAAGATAATGAGCGAAAATCGAGGTATGTTGCCCGGTGTTGAATTATTCCTTGTGAAGATTGTGAGAGTGGTTGGCTGACCGAACCCTGCTTAATGGGGTGTGGGCCCCCGTGTCGCTACCGCCTTCCTTGGCTAGAAAAGGGAATCAGGTCAGGGGGTTGTTAGTTCGCGAAAGGTGTTTTCGGTAGCTGGGCATTACGCAGAGCTTGCTTTCACTGTTGCTTGCTGCGCCTATCTGCTCGGTGTACCTTGGTGTATGTATCACGTGGTCGAAGAGAGGTGAACAAGAAGCTTAGTTGGCTAAGCTATGTGATGCTACAAAAGTGGTCGCGTATGTCTGATGGGTGCTTTAATTGCCTCCTTGTGTGCTTGAGCACTCTGCTGTTCTTGCGATGGAATCCTTGTTGTGCCTTGCTATTTATTGATCGGAGAGTTTTCTCATTCCTCCAGTGATGATTGATTGCTGAAATTTGAAAATTTAATGCCCTCCTATTGCTCTCTCAGGGGGTCTCCTGAGCTTATGTACGTCTGTGATAAGATGTATTACGCCTCTACGTCTCTCTCCGGGGGGCTCCTGACGGCAACGCTTGGAACGTATTTGCCGCTGTGTTCTCGCAGGTTGGCGCTCCTGATCTGCAAACAAAACAAACAAAGAATTTTTCTCCCCAGTTGGTGGCTGGTGTACAACTATGTTATCAAATATTAAAATTAAAAGCAAGAATATTTGATGTATGACTTCCTGGTCTCCAGGTGGTCGTGGGATTTGCTTGAGCTTGAGAAGGTTCCCTTGGGGTTTCAGGTGGGCTCGCGTGACTTGCGTGAACTTGAAAAAGCTAGTTTCCTTGTTTCTCCATGGGGACTCCTGACTTGCATGCTGTGGAAAGTATTCCTTTGTTCTTCCAGTTGGGCTCCTTACATACACTTAAAAACAAACAAGAAAATTTCCTGCCCCAAGTTTTGGTGGTCGTGGCATGCCATGTTATCAATATATTTAGACAATTAAAAAGCTTAAATTTTGGAAATTGTACTTCCCCTTGTTTCAGGTGGGCGCCTGATATCGCTGAAGCTTTTGAAATATTCCCTTGTTTCGCCAGGTGGCTCGTGATTGCTGAACTTGGAATGAGTATTGCCTCGGTTTTCTCCAGCGGTGGGCTCGCTGACTGCAACGAGAGAGTAAGATAGAGACAAAGGAAATGAGTTGGTGTGCTCCCAGTTTGGTGGCTGTTGTGTACGAGCATGTTATCGAAATGTTTAAAAATTAAAGCTAAAAATTTGAATTTACTTCCCTGTTGTTGTCAGTGGTTTCTGATTGCTTGAAGCTTGAAATGTATTCCATTTGTTTCTCCAGGTGGGCGCCTTTGACTTCAATAGAATGGACAGTGAAAACAAGTACAATTGTCTGCCAGGGTTGCACTAGGAAAGATTGTTGAGTTCGGGAGGCAGAAATAGTAGATCACCTAACGGGTCGTATTGATGCAATGATGTTGAGTATATAAAACTCAAAGGCTGTTGGAATTTGTACGTCTCCTGTGTAGTTAAACGAAGACATGCTGGACTAGCAAAGTTCATCAGACCTAGGTTTTTATGCTTAGGAGAAAAGATTCATATCGATAGATTGTTGATTCCTAGAGAAAATTCATAGACTAGTCCTTTTTTTGTTATCTTAGGAGATTGAAAAAGATTGGCGATCAGATTAAGACTTTGATCCTAGGAGAATTAAATTTCTGTGATAGGTTGTCTATCTTAGAGAAGTAGATCAGTCTGATCGGGAGATTTTAGATGTCCTAGGAGAATATTTCATCAGGACTAGGTTTTATATCTTAGGGTGAAGAATTAAACTCTATCGGGACTAAGACTTTAGATCCTAGGACGAAGTAATTTTATCAGACTGTCTTTTGTGTTCCTTCTATATCTTAGGAGAAAGGTTCATCAGACTAAGATTTTTCGATCTAGGAGAAAGTTCATGCTAGATTATGGTCTCTCTTCTGTAGGGAGAACGAATTCATGTCAGACTAAGCATTTTTGATCCTAAGGAGGAATGTTCATGCAGATAGACTTTTCGATACTAGGGAGGAGAAAAATTGTGTATAAGCATATGGCAGCATTTTATGCATTGCTAACAGTACAGGCAAGGGCGAGATTTTGAGAAATGACTTCCTGTTGTCGGCTCTCCTTGCTTCTTTTTTTCTTTTTTTATTGAATTCCAACTTTCTCTGCTGCTTTGTTCATGTTTCAAACAAGAAAACTATGTGAGTTTAAAATGTGGGTGGGTGTAGTTTGGGGCCTTTGAACTTTTGAAGGCGGCTGCTTCCGCATTAGGTTGCCAATGATGGACTGATTTTCGCCCTGAAGACTTGCTGTATTCCGATCATCCTTCTTACTTGTTGCGATTTGCATTGAATCCTGGCATTCCCAACCCATAGTGTCTCACTATGAACTCCCGAAAGACGTCTATTGGCTCCCTACTTCGCGTGTACAGTTGGGTGTCTTTCTTGACTTTAACCACTTGGCGTCCGGCCTTGAAGTTTACTGTCCTTCACCAGCCTGTGCTATAATACTGTGGGTTTTCACACTTCGAGACGCTGCCTAACCACCTTTACTTTTGTTACCCTTGACGCAGAAAGAGATAGCGGGCTGTGATCCTCGGGTCACGCTGAAACACTCTTTGTCCATCTACATATGGTGTGGGGGCCAAATCCTTTTCATCCTTTACAGAAATCATCCTTAGTCGTTTCACCCAAACCCTTCCATTTGTTGCGTTTGTTCATGAATTGACATAGATACCAAGCCTTGCATGGTTCAACAAAGGATCCGCAAGGCAGTAAGATTTGTTGCGTCAAAGCGCAGTGTGCTGCCTGGTTTTCGTAGGTGATGCGATTTGATATGCTTGCAGATCCGTTTGTTCAATTGAATAGCTTGATGGGAGAATTTGAAGGTCATTTCGAGTTGTTGATGACCAAACAGATCAGGAGAGGGTAGAACAAGACAAAAGTGGACAAGGATGACAGGTACATGGAAGAGAGATTGATTGCTCTAACTGAATGGGTGGTGAGGACTTATAGAATCAATATTCTGCAAGAGTAAACCTTATCCGATGGGTATACGCGACTTGATGACGCTGACATGCGCCTGCAGCTATTCTGTTAAAGCATAAATCTGACGTCAGTGCTATTGTATGTATCTTCGATCGCCGGTTGGGAAATTGGGCTTCAACTGCTCCGCTTGAGTCGCATATGATCACGATCCTTGACGACTGTCGTATGTGCGCGACGATGTGTGAGTTCACCATCTATCAGGCCTCTCCGTTTTCGGTCTTGCTCTGCACATCGTTCACGTATTCGCCTCTATCGGTGCCTGTGACAGGTGGTATTCTACGATATAAGACGTCTCCTCTGATAGGCAGTTCGATCTCAGCTCTCGTCGCCTATGGAACCGGTGAGGTTACTCATCAACGAGAGTAGAGCGACTTGCTCAGTCTTCGATTTTCCTCTTTTGGACCGGGTAGTGGTTGCCCCTTGATATGATCACTGGTCTATCTCGCTTGAGACTTTGGCACTCTCGAAGATGATCAGAAGGTCTTCCTTTTGGACATGTGGGCTTTTGATAAGGTTGAGAAAGAGAGAGGGTATAAGCAATAAGACAACTCATTGTACTCACATTAGACTTAGCTCTGTGTGTGTGTGTGTGTGGATGTTGTCAGTTTGGAGATACTCAGTGCTGACGCTCTCTCGGTGTGTATATCGGCTCTCTCTAGTGAAGTTCTCGCTGTCGCACTCTTCCTCTCCTCTCCTCCTCTCGGTTCTTTTGCTCGAAATTTCTTGTTGTTTCCTTCTCTTTCTTTCTTTGTTCGTTTAGCATATAATATATATATATTTTATTCGCTTATATATATCTCTTTTTGTTGTCACTCGGTTTTTCTGCTTCGGTTTACTTCCATACATTGTACTGGTTCATCCGCTGCGGGTTCAAAGTTGTTATTACACTCGATTCCCGAGAAGAATGATCGCGCTCAGAGCTCCCATTCTGGTCTTGCACATTCTGAATTGGGATAGCAGGATACAAAGTATTAGCGGGCCGTTCTTTTTTCTCTCTCAAAAGGCGTGCCGGGAGTACAAAACATAGGGCTATCAGATTAAACAAATCATGAGAAAACATACGTAGATCTTTTGATTTGCACCAAAAATTACTAACCTATCCACAATTATTGCCCTTCTACATTTGTCAATTACCCCAGCACCATTGGACAACAATCTCGGTACCCACGAACGGCCCCATGTGGGCTTGGGAACTTGGGCCTTTGGTTTCCAAAGCCGATGTTGGATGATGCATTTCACACAGTATTTCTTTATGTTCCGCTGACCCAGTTTGGTCAGACGAGTTTGTGTCGTCGAGCAGTGATTTCAAACACCATCGGCACGTCCACTTACCATCTTCGACATTGTCTTATTGGTCTTCTTTATAGCTGTCTTTTGAAAACCAGGGGACTCGAGATATTTAAGTGGTGCATGTCATGTCTACAAGACACCAGCATGAAACAGACTCCTGTCACACGGCCAGACGCACACCTACACACAAACTGACCTAGATCATGCCAGAGTAACAGTGGGAGCTATTTGTCATCTTGGCCGACTGACAGGTGATCAGGGTCTTAGAGACAAGGAGAGAAAGATAGAGCAGAACCTTAGACAGCATAACACAAGCAATTCGCAAATAGGAAGAGCAATTAGAGTGGTTTGAGTCACGAGAGAGAATGTTCCGGATGGGATATCGTGAGAATTAGACGGACTCGATACAGGGAATGCAGCAATAAACCACAACTCCACGTCTAGCTAACAAGAGTTGAAGCGTCTTTCCAATAGTGATTATCTGCATTCATAACAAGTTTACCGAGAGGGTTCTCATACGTCCTAGCAGGACACCATTGGATCTTCCGCCACCAAAATGTGCTCGGTCATGGTGCAGGTAAAGGTTCTGTGGCCAATGTTTGGTGCACTATCCTAGACCGCAGATTATCCCTTTCCTGAATCATTCTTTCTATCTGTCTCTTTTTCAAGTCCCGGGCAACTGTTCACGATCCGTGCCTCTTCTGGAGCACTTTGGAATGGTTTCGACGGGCGTCGTCTTCCTTTTAAAGGGTAAGCCTGTTCCGCTTGTCACAGGGGTTCAGAGGACCATGGGTGTAATAAGTGATATATGCTTTTAGTGTTTCTCAAACAAGTCTGCATGATGACTCTCTCAAGGGTGAATAGTTTCCTGCTTCGTGCCTCTCTTGCTTGAGATTTGCTGGCCGCTAACCTGGCTCGCAGATGGGATTTTGTCAGTCTGTGGGGTGGGTCGGTGTTTGTGAGTTGGTGTGAAGCATTTTGGTGGGGTGGTTGTGCGCGCCATTGCTGCTATGGTGTAGGATGTTGTGGGGTATGCTTTGGGCAGGATGGACGAGAGAGTGGGGTGTGTTGATGGTGGGCTATATGAGGTGTTGTATGGGGTCTCGGGTGTGTGTATATGGTGCGATGAGCCCTGGATCCAATGCTCTTGATTCAGACTACTGCCACACTCATTCTTCTTTTTCTTTTCCCACTCCCTCATCCCAGTGGTCCGCTTGGATGGTCCGCTGAGTAAGTTTGGCCTGATGGCCGAATAGCTCATGCGATTTCATTGTCTGGACTTAAGCCCCTCTGCTCCACCATGACGTTTCATTTTTCACTACTTCGTTGGAAAGATTTCCCATTGCCGGACACAAGTTGACCATTGGTAAGGTAGCGTCCAACTCCTGCAGGAAGTAATCAACCATCTGCGCTTGTCTATGAGGATCGCGGACTCTTGCCGCCTGCTGCTTGCTCCACCGGATAACTATACTGCTCTGACAGCTTTCCCCGGGCTTTCTTTTCTCAAATTTTGGTCAGTGACAGTACAGTGCGGGACAATTTTCGAGATTATGATTCTGAATGTGAGCTTGTCAACACCGCTGGGTCCAAATCATCCTGCAACGTTGCATACCCATCGGGCAATGATCCTCGTCGGCTACGTGTACTCATTTCCAAGGCGCAAGCGCATCTGAGACTTGACTAAAGTACGCATCAATAAATTCGATTCCCTTTCCCCAGCTCCTCTCCATTTTCCTGCTAGAATCCCTTATGGGCTAGCGAGATCACCATGGTCCATATATATCGAAACTTGGGTTAGTCTGTGGGTGAATTGTGCAATCCTTGGACATCGGAAACGAAGCACAAAAATCCTTTGAGGCCACAGCTTGACTTGGCCAACATATACATCTCTCGCATGTTTCCTGACGTAGGATTGCTCCAGCTTTTACTTTATCGAGCATCTCTTCCTTTTTGGGTTCTTAGCGGGCTTGTCAGTTCAACGGAGCTCAAAGTGAGGTGTTACAGGAATAGGGGGTCGCATTGCGAGTTTAAAGGTAGGCGCGGAGGGCTCAGTATGGCTATCGTGTAGTTTGAAACAATGGCGTCCACTGGAAATGATCTTTGCAATGTGCCAAGTGGAGTGTGCCATCAAAGTACAGGTGTCGGTGATTGGTGGATGGAGGTTCTTTTGGGTAGTGGAGCTTGGGACGGATAGGAGGGTGGTGCAGAACTCTGTTGTCAGGAAAGAAAGTGTGGCGAGCAGCGAATTTACTGGTATGGTGGCTTCGCCTGCGGAGCTGAGCCATAGGTGGTGTAGCAGGTATTGGCTGGCATTGGCCGGGTAATATCGGGGCGCCGCTGCTGACCCTCTTAAGCCACAGGTCATTGGACGATGGGGTATCCTTCGGCCCACTGCTGCTTGCCTCAATCTAGTATTACACTCTCATTTCCCCTCAGCCTGCTTTGAATCCCACCATCGTCCTACCTCTTTGTGACGGGTCCTAGTAATACCTGGTTATCTGTTCCTGGCCATGTCATGTCTCGATTTGTTTTTGTGACCGTGTGTGTTGTAGGACATGGGTTGCGCCAGGATTGGGCAGACCAGACTAAATATGCCAGCTGCTGACATACGACGATCCAATCAGAACCAACTCTTTGTTACGTGGGTTACTTATGAGCATTAACATTAATGAGAGTAAGCCGCCCTTGGTGGGGAACTGAATTGTACCTAAGCAGTTAACGCCTTTCGATATTTATGACTTTCTTGGTTGTTATGCGTAATTCACCGAGACTTTCCTTTTTTTTTACTTTGCCATGCCCTTTCCTCTTCATTCTATCCCTCGTTGTTTTCGTCAGTTTTGTTGTGTTTCTTTCCTGTTTCCCCTCTTTCGGTGTGGTGTGTGGTTGCTCTCTTATTTCCTCTTTCTTTTTTTCTTTGCTCCTTGTTCGCTATTTCGTCTTATCTCAAAATTGTTCTTTCCGCTCTTTTCTTTCCTGCTCCTTTTTATTGCTCTTGTTGCTTTGTTTGGTTTCTTATTTTCTTTTGTTTGTCTATTCTTCCCGCGTGTTGTTTTTCTTTCCTTTTTGTTTTTTCACCTCTTTCCATTTATTGTTTCTTGGTTTCCGTTTTTTCATTTAGTTACATGTCGAAATCCTATGAGATGCCTACGAGTATCACGCACCCGCGTTGAATCAGAAGCGAGCGGTTAGTTTCTTGCAAATACAATGGTAGAAGTATGAGCAAATGTTTTGGGATTTGTCAATTTTACTTGATACGCGAATAACGTCTATGTACTCAATAGACTCAAAATTGATCAGAATTCAAAACAGTAATAGACTCTAATGCAGTGAAAGAACTTACGAGACTGCCACCCATCCCCTATTTCTATTTTAAACAATAAATATTACAGAACCGTCAATCAATGTACTGACTCTTTAACCGAAAAAGGAAATACAGACTCAGACAATCTGACAGACTTCTAGTAGAAAAGGAATCACAGACTCGAATGACGAAATCTCTAGTAGATAGGAAATACTAGATCGAATGATAAACATCTAGTAAGAAAAGGAAATACAGACTCAAAGGACAATCCATGACATACATTATAAGTGCCTTGTGTGCTCGCGGGACACTCGTTCCGGGTGCGCCAGCGGCCTATTATACGCAAGTTGCCCTTGAAGTCTGTCCAGGTCATATTATCTGCTTCACAGAATTCATCACCGATGCAGAAGTAATGTGGTACGAGTCATTGTTCTCGCACCATTGGGCCATGTCGGTAGCTGAGTAATGGAGTGAAGCCACTCGGCTAGATTCGTCTCTCTGGATTTCTGCCTTTTTGCTGTGACGTCAACCGCACCTTCGTATTGCGGCCCTGAGCCTCAACAGTTTGTCCTTGCGTACCTGGTCTTTGTTCGCTGTGAGTTGTTGCAAGTCCATTTCTAATTTGTGCAATGCACGCGTCTAGTGCTCTCTTTCAATTTTGAGTCTTTTCGGGCTTGGTGTCTTGATATTCATTTTGTCTCTGTTGCGATGACGGGACTATTTTATCTATAACTAGCCCGGGCTCTCATGTGTCTACTGTATATATATAGCTTAACCCTGCGGGGCCGTCTTCCGGCGTTCATATTAGCGCATTGTTTCCGAAACTCGTCGTAGAGATTTTCTCCCCTTTCTGCTCTTATATAGATATCAAACGCTCGTTCGCATTCGCTTCCCTTGTGCCTTAGGATTTTCATACTAAGCTCTTGCCATTCGTAAGTTGGCAATCTCTCTCTATGTTTTCTGATTGGCTGGCTACATTCACTGCGCATACTTGTCTTGCGTAGTTTCAGGCTCGTTTACAGGCTTATCTTCGCTTTGTTTGTTGGTTTGAGAGAGCAGTGATAGCTCTTATCTCGACGGCCATTTGCGATATGCCATATAAGAGAGACGCTCCTGACAGCACGCTGCCGACCTTTGTAGCACGCGATCGAATATCCCATCATCTGCTCAGGTAGTGCCGTCGAAAGTGACTGCAAACGTCTGTCTCATAGAACACTTCTAAGGCTAGATTGTGAATGACTATTTGAGTCAAGGAGCAACTGAAGAATTAGCCGGGTGGAACCACATATTTCGGCGTAAAACGCGGCGTGTAAGAACGGTGCCCCCGCATAGGCAATTAGTGAAAAAAGATACTGATACATGAGGCTCCGCGTGCGGATTAAACGAATGAAGGCTCGTATGCTGCACGCACGGAGAACAAGACTATATGAACTCAACATAGCAGACATAATGGAATTCAAAATTGAAAGGGAGCAATTTTTACTACCGAGGCAATAGCACATATTAGAAATATGGAGTATGCAACACATCCTAGGAATCAACGAAACCAGAGTAGCTCCAAGCACAGTCGTTTGGAGCTAGGGCCCAATAGAGCGCTCTTTGGGCCTCTGCTTCAAGATATAGCAAACTGCAGGAATAGGATCCCAGCAGAGAGAATCTGTAGCGTTGCATCATCCTTTCTATCTCTAGGATATGCCTAGTGTGCTGAGAACAGGACTCGTACCACCTTCTTTGATGCGCTGTATATGATACACTTATAGATAATGAAGGTATCTGGAGCGGGACAGACTTCAGGGAACATTGCGTATTAGGTCCCGCGGGCGAGATCCGTATCGATGTCCCGCGCCCAGGAGCGTTTAATGTATTCATGATTGTGTCCTTTGAGTCTCTCTCACTCTCTCTCTCACTCGTAGTCATTCGTCTGTTTTCTTTTCTACTTAGAGCTTCTGTTCGCACTCCTCACGTCTTCTGATATTTCCTTTTCTTACTTAGAGGCTCTGTCAGTTGTAGCTGAGTCTTCGTAGTTTCCTTTTTCGTTAAACAAGGGTGTTCTCAGTCAGTGATTGAGTTCTTGGTATTCTATTGTTTTAAAATATACTAATAGAGATGTGGGTCTGTATGTTCTTTTCTTGCATATAGAGTCTGATTAGCCTGTTTAATCTTTCAGTTTTTGAGCTCTTTGTAATAGCGTTTATTTTGCTATCAATTAAATTGAATATTCCAACAACATTTTTGCTTCTACTTTACATTTATTTTGCAAGAACTACGCTCGTCGGTCTGATTCACGCTTTGGTGGGTCCGCTCACTATAGTTAGGCATATCTCCATAGGATTCGACTGAAACTAAATGAATAAAAAGGTAAAAACAGAGAAACAATGAAAGGAAAGAGGGTGAAAAAACAAGGAAAGGAAAAAATAACAAAAGGAGGGAAAAAGAAAAACAAAAAGAAAATATAAGAAAATCCAACTAATCGATGCAAACAGCTAGAAATACAAAAAAGTGGAGAAAGGAAGAAAAGAGCGGAAACAATTTATGAGGAAAGGAGCGGAAATGAGGAACATAGCGGCAAAGATAAAAAAAAGAAAAGAGGGGAAAAATAGCAGAGACAAGCAAAGTAAAAGGAGGAAGGGCAAGAAACAAACAATTGCAAAAACCGATCGGAAGACGATGTAGAGGATAAGGATGGCAAAGAAAAAAAGGATACTACGCCGGGGATGGCGCATTCATTAACAAAGCAAATAGTCATAATAGAAAAGGTTGTTAATGCTTAGGTACATGTCTATTCCCACATAAGGTGCGGCTATCTATTTGTTAATGCTCTAATCCACTAACAAAGTTTGTTGTTGATGATGATGTCCAGGCAGGTTGCGATTTAGTTGGTTGGCAATCCTCTGGCAGCCCATCCAGATCAAAACAACACCAGTCGCCCCTCTGGTCAAAAAACATATGATTCGAAAATGACATGTGCCAAGAATCAGATACCAGTATTATGGACCCGTTCAAAAAGATGGTAGAGCTGGTGGATGTTCAGTAGCAATGAGGGAAGAGATATATATGTGAGTGGGAGCAGAGCAGATGGCGCGACATTGCATCATGCCTGGGCTCAGGGCAAGCCGTGGGCTCAGTTTCATCCCGCAATCAGGCAATGTCCACCTGTTGGCTCGTCGCAGGAGCCTTCCTACTATGAATTCCTCGCCACTTTCCCTTTTTCCAACAGGAGTGTAGTGAGGCTACCAGCCGAGCCTTCCGTCCAAGCTCACTACCAAAAAGACAACCTCTACCACCAATCAGCCCTGTCTTTGATGGCACCTCACTTGCCCATCATTCGCAAGATCTTCCAGTGCAGCATTGTTTCATAACTCATCGTATAGCCAAGTACTACCTCTGAGCCTAACTTTAAACGCGTCCTGGCATATTCCTTCACCCGCTGCACTTTGATGCTCCGGTGTGAAACGTGCCAAAGGCCTGCTTAAGAACCAGAAACAGGAAGAGATGCTTCGCATAAAGTAAGAAAAGCCTGGAGCAAATCCTTCTGTGACACATGGCAAGATTGAGTGGCCAAGTCAGTGGGCCTAAGATTGTTGTTTGCTTTCCCGATGCGTCCAGTTAGCAGCAGGATTCCAAGACTACCAAGTTTGACTTATATGATGGACATGTGATTCGGCAGCCTATTTAAGGGTTCGCAGGAAAATGAGAGGGACTGGGGGAAGGATGAATTGATTTGATTGGACGTACTTTAGTAAAGTTCTAGTGGGTGCGGCACTTGGAGGTACATGCGACAGGCATATGCCGATCGGTACACGATTGGGTATATTTAGGCCAAGGTTTGCAGGCCACTTTTCGATATAATCTCGAAATTGGTCCGGCTGTCTTGTCTACTGACAAAATAGAGTGAAGAAAAGCCCGGGGAAGTTCAGATGGTATGGTTCCGGTGGACGCGAGCAGGGCTTGGCATAGAGTCGATTCCTCCAAGTGAGGCGAAACGGAAGATGGTTTGATTAAACTATCCTTTTGCAGATTTGGAGCCTACCTCCATGGTTATTGGGTGTCTGATGCAGTGGAAATTTTTCAACGAGTAGGTGAACGAATGAGAAAGCATTTATTGGAGGAGGGCTTAAGTCCAACAATAATTCATGAGCTATATCTGCAATCAAGGCAACTACCCAGGCTATCAGAGCGGCACTGGAGGGGTGTGTTAGGTGGAAAGAAAAAGAAGAGAAGATGTGCAACAGTAGTGAATCGTAGAGCTTTGTACCAGGGCTCGAACGACGCATATACAACCCCTCTGACCCGATCAGAACTATATAGGCCCACCAAACACTATCCCTACTTCTCTGTCCACCTATTGCGCCAAACGATTACTCACAACATGTCCTACCATGCCAAGTGGGCGCGCTCACCCACCCCCCAAAGTGCTAGCCACTCAAAAATACGTACCCACCGCACAGAGCTACGAAAGAATCCCTTTGGAGCAGGCGTTTGCGGAGCCAGGCAAAATTTCACGCAAGAGAGGCAGCAGAAGCAGGAACTTTCACCCCCTTGGGAGAGTCATGATGCCCAGACGTTGTGTTTGGAATACTAAAATTCATATAAACTGATTACACCATTCCTCTTAACCATGTGGACATAGCGTGAAAGATGGCTTTGACCCTTCTAAAAGTGGGAATTACCTATTCTGCTCCAGGGCCGATTTCGAAAGCTTCCGGGATTTGAAAGAGAGATAGAAGAATGATTCAGAAGCGATAATTGCCGTGTTCTAGGATAGTCACGCGAAATCATGCACAGAAGCCTTTACCTGTAGCATTGAGGATGCAATTGTTTGGGGGGAAGAGTCCATGGTCTGACAGGAGTATGAGGACCCTCCTCGGAACTTGCTTGAAATTGAGATCCAATCATTATTGGAAAGACGCTTCATATTACTTTGGTTAGCTAGGAGTTGGAGTTTTTGGTGGTTATTTTTGTTGTCATTTTGTTTGATCGGTTCGATTTTTTCAGGGGTTTTAATCCCGGATATTGTTTTGTGACTCTAAACCCTTCTGATTTTTCACCTTTGCGCGTGAATCTAGCCTTGTTTAGGGCGTGTCTAGGTTTGTCTATATTGTTCATGTTGTTTTACCTTTCACCTGTCTAGCTCTTAATGCGAATCTCCTGTTTCCTGCCATTGTCTAGATCCATTTATGTTTATTTTTCGTTCTCCTGTTTATCGAATTCTTTGCTATGCTGTTCTGCGGTGATCCATTGACTGTCACGCATATTTCTCAGGCCTTTGGGGGTTTTTTAAAGAACAGGCTTATGTAAGAAGCAGTATCAAAGACATGTTGACAAGAGTGTAGAAGGACAGTCGGGATTCTTGGAATCACTTTCTGAAGCCATCATATTTGTGTGTGAAACTGGTGTCAGACGGATAAACGAATCTGGGTACGTATATGCACTCATTTGCCCACGATGGCTTGAACCAAAAGGCAAGTTTGCCCCTGCGACTGGGGGCTCTGTTTGGTAGCGAAGATTCGTTGTTCTGGTGGGCGGCTGGCTGTGTACATTTGTACGAAATGTTAGAAGGCAAATGTTGCTGGATATGTTAGTAATGTTTGGTGCAATCAAAGAGTGTTACGTATGTTTTCCTCATGTTGTTTAATTGTGTAGTTTGTACTGGCATGCTTTTGGCAGATTGGACATGACGGAACGGCATTTTTGGGTTCTGGCTATGCCAAAACACGTTTTATCCTTTCTTTCGGACATCAATAATTAAACTTGTAAGCCCGGCGAGTGAAAGTAACGTGGGAGAAGACAAGGAGAAAAAAGTTGAAAAAGAAAAAGGAAGATGAAAAGAATAAGATTAAAGAACAAAGAAAGAGAAAAGATAAAAGAAAAAGGTAAAAAGAAGAGAAAAGAAAAAGAAAAGAACAAGAAAAAGAGAAGGAAGAAAAGAAGAATGAAAAGAAGAAAAGAAACGGATGTAAGAAAATGAAGGTATGCAACAACGAAGTTAATTCTCTATGACTGACTACGTTGAATGATCCGCCAAGTGCGTACGTACCGAGCAGCCTCTTTCTGTAGGATTAAGTACCACAAATGAAAATCAAAATAGTCCTCCAAGCGAAGAAACTGGGGTCAGGAAGTTTGGGTTTGTTGTGGGAAATCTGGGATTCCGAAGGTTGTAATTTTGTGACTCCATGTGGCCTTGAATTGTTTTTGAGTCCTTTGAACTCCTTTCTTTCTAACTCTTATCCAAAGCCGCACATTTGACGGTCAAGAGGAAGACCTTCTGAATCAGTCTTTCGAGAGGATGCAAGTCAAGCGGAGTGTAGAGGGATCATATCAAGGGAACTTCTCGTGTCCAGAAGAGTAAGGATAGACTAGAATGAGAGTTGTGTTTGTTGATGAGAACCCTCACGGGTTACTTCATATCCTAATAGCGGCGTGGCGACGAAGCTGTAGGAGAATCAAAAATGAGAGTCTATTGGTGTGAAAACTTTCACAGCCAGTAAGGCGGATGTTGGATGGTGAGAGAGAAGCGTTACCATAATGCACTGAGAGGCTTGATGTGAAGAACCCTTCGTGGCGACGTACAAGTTCCGGAATAAGGATTTGTCGAATCATAGCGGATAGCGTAGCATTGAAGCTCCTGCAGTGTTGGCATCGGGCAGAAATCAACAAGAGTTGAAGTCAGATTTGCTTAACAGCATAGGCTGCAGGCGCATCTAGGTCTCAAGATGGTATCTCACATCGATAGGTTTCTCTCTTGTAGTTTTCTTGTTAGGAATCATCTTTTCAGCTTGTCTTCTGTACTATGCTTTCTGTTTGTTTACTTCTTCCTCTCTGTAGTCTGTTTTTGGTCTATAACAAGTGGCGAATGTATTCAAAATTGGCCATTCAAGCTTTCAATTGAGCAAAAACTGGAGGCAACATATCAAAACTTCCGTCATACAGTCAGGAAAAAAAAACAGCAGGCACACTAGTTGGCACAAATTCTACTGCTTCGGGATCTGTGAATGGCAATGTGGTTAGGTATTTGTCAGTTCCATTGAACAACGCAACAATGAAGGTTGGGGTGAATCGGATCAGGGTATTTTTGGTAAAAAATGAAAGTTTTTGTACATATTAGATTGAGAGGGTGGTTGGTGGGGAACAGTCAGAGGTATTTATTGCGTTCAAAGTAGGTAACAAAGAAGAGTGGTTAGCAAGGGTCCCAGTGAAATCAGTTATCTAGGTGGTGTGAAGGAACAGTAAACTTCAAGGCCGAGGCCAGTGGTTAAAATTCAAGAAGAAAACCAGTAACGAAGGTAGGGAGCAATAGACGGCTGTTTGGGATTCTATGAGACATATGGGGTGCGGGAAATGCCAGTTCATGCAAGCCAAAAGTAGAGAGTATCGGGAATAAGAGGTTTCGGGTGGAATACAGTCATCTTGCAAATGCGGAAGCAGCCGCCTTCGAAAGTTCTAATGCACAACTAACCACCACATTTTTAAGACTCACAAGTTTTTCTTTGTTTGAAAACATGAACAATAGAGCTTGCAAGAAGTTGGTGTCATATAAAAAAAGAAAAAGAAAGGAAGAAGAGGAGTACCGACAAAAGGGAAGTTTCTAAAATCTTCAGCCTTGCCTGATCTTGTTAGCATGCATAAAATGCCTGCCATTTGTCTTTACATTTTTTCCTCCTAGGATGAAAGTCTAGTTCTGTATGAACTGTTTCCGGTAGGATCAAATCTTAGGTGATTGAATTGTTCTCCTAGATAGAAAGACTTCTGTCTGATGAACTTATCTCCTAAGGATCAAAATCTTAGTCTATGAAACTTTCTCCTAGATAGAAGATACAAAAGAACTTAGTTGATAAATTTTCTTCCTAGAGTCTAATTCTTAGTCCGAATGGAATCTTTTCTCCTACAGATATAAACCTAGTCTGGATGAACTTTCTCCTTAGGTATCTAAACATCTTGTCTGATGAATCTTTTTTGCTAAGGATAAGACAACCTAGTTCAAATGAATTTTTCTTACGGTCAAATCTTAGTCTGATGATATTTTTCTCTAAGAATAAAAGAGAAAAGGGACTAGTCAGAATCTTTCTCCTAGGATCAACAATCTTAGTTGATGATCTTTCGTCCTAGATAAAAGACCTAGTCTGATGAATCTTGTGTGTCAGATGTCCATTGGTTTTTACTCCAGGAGACGTACATTCCAATCAAGCCTTTTAGTTTTATTTGCAATCATTGATAATAGCTTAGGTGATCTTATATTTTGTGAGCAACTCACAAATCTTCCTATGCACAACGGGGCAAGAAAATGTGTCTTTGTTTTGATGTCTATTCTATTGAAGTCAGGGCGCGCCCACGCCACTGAGAACAAAAGGGAATCTATGCTTCAAGTTCAAGCAATCAGGCGCGCCCACGCTGGAGAAAAGGGAAGTACATCAAGATTTTTTAGCTTTATAATTTTAATATTTGATAACGATGCTGATACCCAGTCCACCCAAACTGGGGGCAGAAGAATTTTCTTTGTTTTGTTTATTTTGTTGGCAGTCAGGAGCCCTCTTGAGAACAAGGGAGAATACTTTCCAAGTTCTAGCATTCCAGGAGCCACCTGGGAACAAGGGGAATACTTTTCAGCTTCAGGGCAATCAGTAGCGCCACCTTGGAGAACAAGGGAAGTCAAATTCAAATTTTTAGCTTTTAATTTTAAATATTTCGATAACATCGCATGCCACGCCACCAAACTAGGGGCAGGAATTTTTCTTTGTTTGTTGTGTTGTGTAGGAGCCACCTGCGAGAACAAGGGCAATACTTTTCAAGCATTGCGTCAAGGAGTCCACCTGTGTGAGAAACAAGGGAAATATTTTCAGTTAGCGAATCACGAGCCACCTGCTGAGAACAAGGGAATATATTTCACAGCTTCTCAGCAATCAAGCGCACCCACCTGGAGAACAAGGACGAGTAAAATTCAAATTGTTAGCTTTTAATTTTTTAATATTTGATAACATGTTGTACCCAGCCATCCAATGGGGCAGAAGATTTTCTTTTGTTGTTTTGTATGCAGTCAGGGCCCACTGGATGAAAAGGGAATATTTCCAAGCGTTTGCAGTCAGGAGCCAACCTGGAGGAATAAGGCGGGGAATACTTTTCAAGCGGTCAACAATCAGGAGGCCGTCTGGAGAATAGAGGCTATATTTGCAAATTCAGCAATCAAGCATCACTCGGAGGAATGGCAGAAACATCTCCCGATAAATGCAGGCAACAACAAGGATTCCATGGTCGAAATACAGAGTTCAAGGAACACAAGCAGCAAGTTTTGAAGCATAGATAGGACCTTTTTGTAATTTCATAGCTTAGCGCTAGCTTCTTTTTATTTTTGACACTGGTGTAAGTAAGGAGTCAGCGAATGACACGTAGAGCAACACAGTGAAATCACAGCTTCCTGTAAGTCCAGCTTCCAAACCTTTCGAACTAACACTGACCTGATTCCTTTTTAGCGAGGATATGTAGGCAACCTTTTGAGCAGGGTTTCGGTCAGACGCTTTTCAAAATGGCTTCACACGGGAATTCTCAACGGCAAAAATCGTCTCTTTCGCTACTTATCTTTGACGAAAACTCTTCAGTTTCTCGGGCAAAGAGGGGCAGCTGTGAGCACGGATTTTTCCCTATGTGAATTACTTCCCAGAAATTCAACAACAATGATGGTTTCTTCATTATTTTGCGATTTTTTTGTGGATTTTTTTGTGACATTTTATGTTGAATCGTGATTTTGTTTGTGCATTTTTATTAGGTGAAAAAATAAAAATACTTGGCATTTGCAATTTTAGGGTTTATTTCAATTTTTTTAGATGTGGTTAGTAATCAAGCTTACTTTTACAAAGAAGAAAATAACAAAATAGTTCATTTTTGCATTTTTAATTTATATATTGGAATTTGTTCATGAGCTACTTTGTAAATTAGGACTTAATTCAATTTTTTAGAATTAAATCAGGTCTTTATTTTCGATTTTTTTTGCATTTTCAAAATTCGAAAAAATATATAAAAAGGAAAATTGAAAAGAGAGGATTTTATAGGTTGCTTACAATTTGGGCTGATTTAATATAACTTCAGTCTCAAAAACTGCGTGTCCAGCGCCAAATACAGCCCAAACCCGGCCTTGCCCTTATTTATAGTGAGACGACATCGTTTGTCTACTTTAGATTCAGCCCTTGATTGTTTGCCTCACTCGACGGTAGGACGCTAACGATGTGTTAATTGAATATACAGTTCGGTGCTGATTCCTCACTCGCCCCCCCCCTCTCTCACTTTCGTTAAGAAGTCCTAATGTTACTACACCCTCCGACCGTCGCGTCCGCCGTTCCGAGTCCTGCGCCGGCCGGAATCGCTCCGCCGGCCGAGGCAAGCTCCAAATTTGACCCCAAAAGCACGACACACGCCCCCCTCGTTCCCCTCCTTTCCTCAAATCCGCCCCTTAGTCTCTTCCGTTCGGAATCACACCAGTTTCTTCGATCTTGAATACAGTGTGTCGATCCCAAGACCTGTATCGTCAGAATGGGCGCCTATAAGCCACCAGGGCATTCATTTTCGTCTTCCCCATCATCGTCTCGGATACCATCATTCTATTTGCTCTCAAAAGCCACTGAAACGCGCCCAAATCCCCTAACCAGTGCTACCTTTGTTCTTAGTAACTCCTCGCAGTGGTGCGCTGCCGCCACCAAACAAATATGGTACAACTCGAACATGGTGTCAACCTGTAAGCTGAAGCATTAAGTTAGGTATTTAAATTAGTTCAGCTGATCATTTTTCGGTTATGTTTGATGTTTTTCTATTGGGAGTCGTTTAAGTGATTTTTTATTATTTAATTCAATTGTCTTGAGCTGTGTTCATCCTGCTGATTCTTAGCTACTATAGTCTTTATTGATTGTCTTTTTATTGTTGATTCCTGTTCTTGATATTTTTGTATTACTTTTGTTTAATTCTGTTTTGATTTTGTTGTCGATGTGTGTTTTTTTTCAATTCAGTGTGTTCTTTACAGTTTAGACCTTTTCTAATTTAGGTCAGCTCCTGTTAATAGATGTTTTGAAATAACAGAATTGTTAGCTAATAAGTGTTCAATTCAATTGTTCGACAGTAATATTCTCTTTGTTGCTTATTAGTTAATTTGACTTCTAGTTCAGCCTTAGGCATTAGTGTTATTAGATGTTTTCCAAATTTTTACTGTTATTATTTGAATGTTAGTTAGTTTTATAATTAGTGTTTGGATTTAGCTGAATTCTCTTTTTCTTTTGGGTAATTAACCATGGTGCTACTAAGGTTAAGGGTTGGGTTTGGTTAGTACAGGATTAGTAATTTCATAATTGAATCAAGGGTAGTATGGGTTTTTCTAATAAGAATCTTGTAGTAACTGAAAATGGAATTCCTAGGACTTTTCTAGAAGGGGTTTTAAGTTGAATTCTAGAAAATAGGTGCACTTACTTGAGAAGCAAGTCAAACTAAGGGACTAGTTAGATAAATGATTTTTAAAAAGAGGGACTAAAGGCCTCATTTGTTTTTTTTAAGTTAAGACGTCTGAATCTTGAATACGCATCTGAATATCAAGTGGTATTAAGATTAAGACATCTGAATCTGAATACACATCTGAATATATTAAATGTGTATTAAGATCTGAATAGAAATATATTAAGAGTGTTTTGATTTTTAACATCTGAATGTATAAAATTTATCTTTATTTTAAATTAATAAACATTAAATTCAAATTGAATACTAACTATCTAATTTTCTATCAAAAAATATATAGTTTTTTAAATATGATAGTTGTTGGTGTGTGATGGCTAACGGGTGAATGCCGCACTACAAGCGGTGGTTGGTGGTATTTTTGGTTGATGATGGTGTTCATGCTAGTAGTAGTAGTGATTGGTAGTGGTGGCATTATGGTTGAGGATGGTGGGGTGGGTGGTGATAGTTATTATGTCGGGTGGTGGTAGTAGTTTGTGATTGAGGAAGGTGTGGGTGCGTGGTGTAGGTTATATTGATGGCATGCAGGCTGTGGTTGTTGTGATGGTGTATGGGGTGTTCAGTTGTGGTAGTTGAGCGGGATGAGTATTGTATTGTGGTGAGAATATGGTGGTGAGTGGTGGGATAGTATGTGTGATGGTCGATAATAGAGCGCTATGATTAAGGATGATGGTGGCGTGGTGGTGGCAGAGGTGGTGGTGTGGTGGGGGGTGTGTGGTGGTATGGTTGAGTATGGTGGTGGTGGTGGCATGGTCGTAGTTGATAATGGTAGGCGGTGTGCGGCAGTTAATAATGAATATATGATAGCATCTTAATGAATTAAGTTCTGTTATAGATCTTATCATACAACCTATTCAGACCATTAATGGTTGTGAAGTAAAAAAACAAAACACTTATGATTAAGATCTGAATAATTAAGATTTAGACTTAAAAACAAAACGCACTTCATGTCTGAGATATGAATGATTAGATTCAGACCTCCATTAAGTGCAAACAAATGAGGCCTAAGTGGCAAAGGCTGAAAATCTGATATAGCCTCATATGTGCCTATAAAAGGGCAATGCCTTGCCTTAGAGAACAGTTTTGAACCCCCAAAAAAAACCCCAAAACAGTCTCTACAATTTCAGCATATCTGGATTTGAATTCAAAATTAAAAAGCTTTCAGATCTCAGTTCATCCAGTAGGAAGAAAAAAAATACAAACCAAAAACTACAAAAAAATCCAAAAAAATTCTGTTCCATTCGAACTTTTTAGGAGTTTAAGTTAGATTTTCAGCTGTAGAGTAATTTTTCAGTCAACAGAGAGTTAAAAATGCCTGAGCATCTCTTAGATTGATTTGGGTTCAAGTCCAGGAATTTGGTTAATTTCGAGTAGAATTTGATCCAATCGTATCTGTTTTGCTTGCTTTTGGTGTGTAATGTGGTTATTCCTTCCTGGTTTGGCTGTGGTGTTTTGGAGTCAAAAATTGATCTAAGCCTTGAGTCTGAGCTACTGTTAGCTACTGCTTAGCTGACTTACTCTTCTTCATTTTTGTTCTAATTCTAGGTATATCCTTAGACTCAAGAGATAATTGGAATCATATCAGCATGTATGAAACACTTTGAAGTCGAATAATGAAGAAATACTTGCTCGCTGTCGTCTAGCTTAGCCTTTTGGTTTAGTTGATCATTTAAGCAATGTTTGAAATGTATTATTAGACTTCATGACTGCACTGGACTGTATGGACTTTAACTTCCTAAACACATGTTAGAATACGTAGTAGCAGTAGTTGAGATTTGAATAAATTGAACATTTTATCGGACTGTGAATTGTATTTGTTTAGTCAAATTCAGTTTTATTAGTGTGTTAAATTGAGCATTGGTTTACACAGACTAAAACTGAGCATGAACCTTAAGTTTAACCAAATATGTAAATGATTCTCTAGTCAGTTTTAACTCTAGCATTTTGCTTTTGAATTCAAAAATAGCATGCCAATATAGTAGGGTTCGTGTTTATTTCTCAGTAAGCTTTGACTACGCTAGTTTAATCATTGGGAGTTCACTAATTGTTTGTAGGGTTTTATTAGTTTTGAGCCGATCAGATACAAATGTCAGAATTGAGTTTGTGTTGGTGTACTGAACAAATCTGAAATTGATTTCTAATGTGTAGGATGCCTGCCCAGTTATTTCTTACGTGTTTTCATATTGGGCCTGCATTGAGTCCAAGGCTAAATAGCCGTCCCTGAAATGGTAGTTCTGGCCTTTCTTTTACTGGGCCAGATTTGAAGCAAATATACTAAGGACTCTTGTTCTTTCAAATTGTGGATTTAGTTTAGATATAAGCTTTGGCCTTTAATAAGGCCCTTTAGAGACAATCCCTTAATAGAAGAACTAGCCTCTTTTAGGAAAGCCTTAAATAAAAATGAGGTGCGCCGCGCCAAAATAAAATACATGAATTGTGTGGCCCTCTTTTAAATACTTACATAAAATAATTTAGACCTCGGGACGTCCATTTAGCGAATTTCATTGGCTCCCGCAAAGTAATACGCTAGTTGCTGTAGGCCGACATTAATAATATTACCTTCCTAAACCGGGTGCACATTTATGTGACCCAAATCCAAATCTCAACGAAGTTGAACGGTCAAAAATCACGGTGCATTTATGTGATGTGGTTCGGACATGTTTTCACGACTTGCAATTCTCTTTAAAAATAATAATAATAAAAGCGGTTCAAAATTAAAAAACACATAACTAGATCATGTTTTGAAATCAGATAAATCAAATATGACAGTGAGCGACTGTGCTAGAAACACGGAACTCGGGAATGCCTAACACTTCTCCCGGGTTAACAGAATTCCTTACTCGGATTTCTGGTTCGCAGACTGTTAAAGAGTCATAATTTTCTCGGTTCGGATTCAACCGGTGACTTGGACACCATTAATCTCCCAAGTGGCGACTTTGAATCTTAATAATAAACCCGTTCCGATTGTCCTTTAAGTGGAAAACTCCTTTACACCTTTATTATGCCTCTTCCCCGGGGTGTAGTAGCGAAAAAGGAGGTGTGACAATGTAGCCTTATGCAGCAGAAAAAATGCAAAGGGAGACAGCGTTTGTCTCGGAGGCAGAATGGTAGCTTTGCAAGAAATAGAAATGGCAAATGGTAATAGAGATTCTTAGCAGATAGCAGATTGCGATATTATGATGCTGGGGGCATCTGTTGTGTGTGGATAGCAAATTGTAAATAATTGCAACGGTCTGAGATTGTATTCTTGAACAATGTTCACCTCGTGTAAGTATGTTTTGGATGGTTTTACAATCAAAGTGCCTGCATCCAAGAAAATCGGAGTTTTGTAAAAGGGAGGTTAGTTCGTATCCCGCTGGCTTTGCTTGACCTGCTTGCTTCGATATGGTGATACTGTTATATGTTATGGGGTCGTTGCTGAACAAAGCAGTTTGGAATTAAACATGCATGAATTTGGTAAAGTTATAACATAAATGTATAATAGTTTTTAGATGACCGACGACTATGAACGCGGTATCGAACATTGCACCCTATCTTACTACGGAATTTTGAGGGTCCTTCCTCAAAATTCTGCCCCAGTTTAATGCGTTGATGCTTCTGACTGTTGCTGCGATGATTGGCTGAAATATAATCGGAATTTTGAGGGTCCTCCTCAAAATTCTGCCCTAGTTTCCAATTTCGGGGGGGGGGGGGGGGATGAAAATTTTATTGAATTGTGACCGAACCTATAGGGCTGCCTACGTATCCCCTCTTAAACGGGAATCAGGTCACGCGTAGTTCAATTAACATCATGTAGGGAAAACGCAAAGATCATATATAGTAACGCTTGACTGCATGAATTAATCGGCTTTGGCAAACTTCCCCGTCCATTTCTGCAAGTATGAGGGCTCCTCCTGTCAGAACCCGGTGAACCATGTACGGACCTTGCCAGTTGGGAGAGAACTTCCCTTTGGCTTCATCTTGATGCGGAAAAATTTTCTCTAACACCAGCTTTGCCAGTGTGAACTATCTTGGCTTGACCCTTTTGTTGAAGGCTCTGGACATTCTGTTCTGATAAAGTTGACCATGACACACTGCGTTCATTCTTTTCCCATATATAAGAGCTAGCTGTTCGTAACGACTTTTTACCCATTCTGCGTCGTCGAGCTCGGCCTCCTGTATGATTCTTAAGGAAGGAATTTCCACTTCAGCGGGAATGACGGCTTCTGTACCATAAACCAGCATATAAGGTGTTGCCCCGGTCGATGTGCAGACCGTGGTGCGATACCCCAATAAAGCAAACGATAATCTCTCGTGCCACTGTTTGGGCTTTTCTATCATTTTCCTCAATATCTTCTTGATATTCTTGGTGGCGGCTTCCACAACTCCATTTATTTGAGGCCTGTAGGCTGTGGAATTCTTGTGGCTAATTCTGAAAGTTTCGCACATTCCTTTCATTAGGTCACTGTTGAGATTGGAGCCATTTTTAGTGATGATCGACTCTGGGATACCGAATCGACAAACAATACGGTCGCGGACGAAGTCTGTCACGACCTTCTTAGTCACCGCCCTGTAGGATGCTGCTTCAACCCACTTGGTGAAATAATCGATGGCTACTAGGATAAACCTGTGTCCGTTTGAAGCCTCAATTGGACCAATAACATCCATTCCCTAGGCAACGAATGGCCAAGGCAAGCTTGTGTCATTGAGCTCATTTGGCGGCACCTTTATCATGTCGGCATGAATCTGACACCGATGGCACTTCCGGACGTACTGGATGCAATCTGTCTCCATGGTCATCCAAAAGTAACCAGCCCGGAGTATCTTCTTTGCAAAAACCGTTCATATGTGGACCATAGGTCCCAACATGAATCTCCTCTAGCAGTTTGGATGCTTCCTTTGCGTCGACACACCTTAATAATCCCAAATCAAGAGTCCTCCTATATAGGATTCCTCCGCTGTGAAAGACATTGTTAGACAACCTCCGCAGCGTGCGCTTCTGGGTATGATTGGCAAGCTCCGGGTAATCTCCTTTCGCCAAATATTGCTTGATATCATGGAACGAAAGTTTTCCGTCTGCTTCCTCTTCAACATGGGCACAGTAATGTCACGACCCCAGTTCACCCTCCATGAACATGTCGTGATGGCACCTAGTTCCTACAACTAGGTAAGCCTAACAATGCGGAAATTAATATAACTTGCGGAAACATTTAATTAAATTTAGCAAAACTAGAAGAAAACGGTATATAAGTGCCACTTGGCATATACAACTCAAAAACAGAATGTGGAAGTCTACAATCTCATCCTAAAACCCGGAAACTCACGGGAACCACAGGCTAATAGAAACATAAAACACTGCTCTAACTCCAGAATGTCTAAACAACTGAAAGAAAAGATAAACTAACTACTAAAGCTGGAATAGAGTAGAGACTCCTGGTCTGCGGACGCGGCAGATATACCTCGACGTCTCCGCTAGATCTCTCCGCCTCGATGATAGTGCACCTGAGTGGAGGTACCTGGATCTGCACATGAAAAACATGCGCAGGAAGGGCATAAGTACACCACAGCGGTACTCAGTAAGTGCTAAGCCTAACCTCGGTTGGGTAGTGACAAGGAAGGTCAGGGCCCTACTGAGGTAAAATATAATAATAAATTAACAGTATGAAAAACTAGCAGTAATAATGAGCACAACAATGAGATAAGACAGGTCAACACGGCAATAACAACTACACAAAGAACAAAGTAAACACGGAATATGTACAGCTCAATACCAGTGATAACAATGAGAATCTCCCAGGATACCGTCATGTAGTCTTTTTTCTCAACTGTCCAGTGGATCTCCCGGAATACCGTCCCGTAGTCCATCACATATGTAAATCCGAAGGATCTTCCGGGATACTGTCCCGTAGTCCATCACATATGTAAATCCGAAGGATCTCCCAGGATACCGTCCCATAGTCCAACCATCAACATGCAGGGGGATCTATCGGGAATCTAACCCGCAGTCCCAAGTAAAAGTGCAGGGGGATCTACCGGGAATCGAACCCGTAATCCCAAATATAAACAAACAAAAGGGGAGCTACCGGAATCCCACATCCGTAGTCCCAATGTAAATGCGCAATCACAACCAGAAGATACACAGAAATGAAGTACAAAAGACAAGCAACCGGTGGTTCTGGCCTAGCATGCTACACGTAGTACAGTCAAGGCAACTTAAGCAATTAGGCAAGTTAAATCAACTAAACATGCTTCTCTAATCTAGCACATGTTATAATTGCAAGTAGAATAAAGCAAATATGAAAGAAACTCAATCTCAATATCTTAAGTAAAAACCGGATTTTCAACAATTGGCTCAAGTACACGCTCGTCACCTCGCGTACAAGGCACTCAAAAATACCAAATAACAAATCCTAAGGGGAATGGTTCCCTACACAAGGTTAGACAAGCCACTTACCTCGAACCGGTACAAAAATCAACCAGAAACCACAGCTTTGCCACGAGTATCCGACTACAAATGACCCAAATCTATTCAATTCAGTTACATATCGTAAATAACATCACAAACAACTGGTTTCACTATTTAATTCAAAGCTAAGGCGCGAAATTAGGTAAAAATGACCAAAATGCCCTTCAGGCCAACTTCTCGGAATCAAATAATTTTTACATTTTCAGAACCCTCGTACTCTCACGAGTCTATCATACAAAAATCTCCCAAATCGGAGGTCAAATATTCACTCAAAACCCCATTATTTGGTTTAAGAAGTTTCTTCCAATTTTACCAAATTTTGGTCCTCAATTCGAATTTTAGTGATGGATTTAACTACATAATGATGAAATATAACTAGAAGGGAATAAAGAAACGTTACCCAATAATCTCCTCTTCAAAACCCTCCCAAAATTGCCCTCTCCCCAGCTCAATTTGATTTTTCCAACTTTTGAAATTAAACCCTCGATTTCACTATTTCTGAACAGTGATTTCTGCTTCTGCGGACAAGGGACCGCTTCTGCGGTCCCGCTTATGCGAAAAATGAGTCGCTTCTGCGACTTTTACTAAGGCCAGGTACCGCTTCTGCGGTCTTTTACCGCACCTGCGGTTCCCGCTTCTGCGGGGTACTTACCGCTTCTGCGGTTTCTCTCAAATGACCCAGGGCCGCATCTGCGATGAAAGTCTCGCAGGTGCGTAACCGCATCTGCGGTTAATTTTCCGCACCTGCGAAAAAGCTGAGGGAGCCAAAATTTCGCTCCTGCGATAGAATGGCCGCGTCTGCGGCTCCGCTTCTGCAGTTCCCAAGCCGCAGAAGCGAAAATACCAGAAAAGAAGAAATCAGCTGCTGGAACACTTCAAAAATTTCTCCGTTAACCACCCGAAATCATCCCGAGGCCCCCGGGACCTCAACTAAAAGCACCAATAACACCTAATACCTCATTCAAACTTGTACCAATCCTTAAACCACCTAAAACAACGCCGGAAACTCGAATTAAACAAGGATTTGAGCCTAAGAACTTCAAATTTTATCAAAATACACTTTCGATCAAAAACCTAACCAAAACACGTCCGAATGACCTGAAATTTTGCACACACATCCCAAATGACTTGACGAAGCTACTACAACTTCCGGAATTCCAATCCGACCCTCGGATCAAAAACTCACTATCGGACCGGAAACTTCAAAAATTCAAACTTCGGCATTTCAAGCCTAAATGAGCTACGGCTTCCAAAATACATTCCGAACACGCTCCCAACCCCGGAATCACCTAACGGAGCTAACGGAACCATCGGATTTCCATTCCGAGGTCGTCTTCACACAGTTCCGACTACGGACCATTTTTCAACACTTAAGCTCTCATTTAGGGACTAAGTGTCCCAAAACTCTCCGAAACCCAACACCAAACGTCCCGGCAAACCAAAATAGCAGAATTGAGCTTAGGGGAAGCAGTTAATAGGGGATCGGGGCGTAAATTCTTAAGACGATCGGCCGGGTCGTCACATCCTCCTACACTTAAACATTCGTTCGTCCTCGAACGAGCATAGAGAACATACCTGAAGTAGTGAAAAGATGAGGGTAACTGCTGTGCATATCCTGTTCGGTCTCCCAAGTCGCCTCCTCGGCCGGCTGACCCAGCCACTGAACCTTCACTGAAGCTATGTTCTCTGACCTCAACTTTCTGATCTGCCTGTCCAATATAGCCACTGGCTCCTCAACATAGGATGGATCCTTGTCCAACTGAACTAAACTGAAATCCAACATGTGCGACGGGTCACCGTGATACCTCCGGAGCATCGAAACATGAAATACCGGATGAACTCCGGCCAAACTGGGAGGTAAGGCAAGCTCATAGGCAACCTCCCCAACTCGCCTCAAGATCTCAAAAGGGCCAATAAACCTCGGACTCAACTTCCCTTTCTTCCCAAACCTCATGACGCCTTTCATATGCGAAACCCGAAGCAGGACCCGCTCACCAACCATATATGAAACATCACGAACCTTCTTGTCCGCGTAGCTCTTCTGTCTGGACCGGGCTGTACGGAGTCTATCCTGAATCATCTTAACCTTCTCCAATGCGTCTTGAACCAACTCTGTGCCCAATAGCCTGGCCTCACCCGGCTCAAACCAGCCCACCGGAGATCTACACCTCCTACCATATAAAGCCTCATACGGCACCATCTAAATGCTGGACGGATAACTGTTGTTGTAAGCAAACTCCGCCAATGGCAAGAAATGATCCCAAGACCCTCCAAACTCAAACACACACGCACGGAGCATATCCTCAAGAATCTGAATGGTGCGCTCGGACTGTCCGTCTGTCTAGGGGTGAAATGCTGTGCTCAACTCCACCCGAGTACCTAACTCCTGCTGCACGACTCTCCAGAACCGCGATGTAAACTGAGTACCTCTGTCCGAAATAATAGAAACTGGAATACCATGCAGACGGATGATCTCCCGGGTATAAATCTCCGCCAACCGCTCCGATGAATAAGTGGTACACACAAGAATAAAACGAGCGGACTTGGTCAGCCGATCCACAACAACCCAAATGGAATCAAACTTCTTCAAGGTCCGTGGGAGTCGAGATACAAAGTCCATGGTGATGCGCTCCCATTTCCACTCCGGAATCTCTATCTGCTGAAGCAACCTACCCGGGCGCTGGTGCTCATACTTCACCTGCTGGCAGTTGAGGCACCTAGACACATAACCAACTATATCTTTCTTCATCCGCCTCCACCAATAGTGCTGCCTCAAGTCCTGATACATCTTCGCGGCACCCGGATGGATGGAATACCGCGAGCTATGGGCCTCTGCTAGAATCAACTCTCGAAGCCCATCAATATTGGGCACACGAATCCGACCCTGCATCCTGAATACCCCGTAATCTCCGATGGTCACATCTCTGGCATCTCCACGCTGAACCTTGTCCTTAAGGACAAGCAAATGAGGGTCTTCATACTGCTGCTCCCTGATACGATCAAATAAGGAAGACCGGGAAACCACACAAGCTAGAACCCGACTGGGCTCTGAAAGATCCAATCTCACAAACTGGCTAGCTAAGGCCTGAACATCCATCGCCATAGGCCTCTACGAAGCTGGTAGATATGCCAAACTCCCCAAACTCTCCGCCCGGCGACTCAAGGCATCCGCCACCACGTTGGCCTTGCCCGGGTGATACAGGATAGTGATATCATAATCCTTTAGCAACTCTAACCACCTCCTCTGACGCGTATTTAGATCCTTTTGCTTGAGTAAGTGTTGCAAGCTCCGGTGGTCAGTATAGATCTCACAAGGCATACCGTACAAATAATGATGCCAGATCTTCAAGGCATGAACAATGGCAGCTAACTCAAGGTCGTGGACAGGGTAATTCTTTTCATGTATATTCAACTGTCTGGACGTGTAGGCAATCACCCTACCGTCCTGCATCAACACCGCTCCAAGGCCAACTCTCGAGGCGTCACAATAGACAGTATAAGACCCCGAACCGGTAGGCAACATCAAAATTGGGGCTGTAGTCAAAGCTGTCTTGAGCTTCTGAAAGCTCGCCTCACACTCCTCTGTCCACTGAAATGGGGCACCCTTCTGGGTCAATCTAGTCATAGGGGCCGCAATCGATGAAAATCCCTCCACGAAACGACGGTAGTAGCCCGCCAAACCAAGGAAACTGCGAATCTCTATAGCTGAGGACGACCTGGGCCAACTCTGTACGGCCTCTATCTTCCTCGGATCCACCCGAATGCCCTCACTCGAAATCACGTGGCCTAAGAATGCCACAGAACCCAGCCAAAACTCACATTTTGAGAACTTTGCATATAACTTCTTCTCCCTCAAGGTCTGAAGCACGGTCCTCAGGTGTTGCTCATGATCTTCCCGACTCCGGGAATACACCAGAATATCAACCTTAAAAACAATAACGAACAAGTCAAGATATGGCCTGAATACACTGTGCATCAAATGCATGAAAGCTGATGGGGCATTGGTCAGCCCAAATGACATAACACGGAACTCGTAATGACCATACCGAGTCCTGAAGGCAGTCTTCGGGATATCTGGCTCCCAAATCTTCAGCTGATGGTAACCTGAGCGCAAGTCAATCTTAGAAAACACCTATGCGCCCTGAAGCTGGTCAAACAGATCATCAAAACGAGGCAAAGGATAACGGTTCTTCACTGTAACATTGTTCAGCTGGCGATAATCAATACACATACGCATAGAACCATCCTTCTTCTTCACGAACAAAACAGGAGCACCCCACGGTGAAACATTGGGTCGAATAAAACCCTTACCAAGCAATTCCTGTAACTAATCCTTCAACTCCTTCAACTCAGGAGGAGCCATACGATACGGAGGAATGGAAATGGGCTGAGTGCCTGGCAACAGATCAATGCCAAAATCAATGTCTCTATCGGGCGGCATGCCCGGAAGATCAGCTGGAAACACATCGGGATAATCCCGTACCACTGGAACCGAATCAACAGAACGGGTATCAACACTGACATCTCTCACATAAGCTAAATACGCGGCACACCCCTTCTCAACCATACGCTGAGCTTTAAGGAAAGAGATAACTCTACTGGGAGTGTGATCTAAAGTACCACTCCACTCAATACGCGGAATGCCTGGCATAGCCAGCGTCACGGTCTTGGCGTGACAATCAAGAATAGCAAAATGGGGCGACAACCAGTCCATGCCTAAGATAATGTCAAAATCAACCGTACCGAGTAACAATAAATCCGCTCTGGTCTCAAAACCATGAATAGTAACCAAACATGACCGATAAACGCGGTCCACAACAAGAGAATACCCCACAGGAGTAGAAACATAAACGGGGGCACTCAAAGAATCCCGAGGCACACCCAAATGCGGAGCAAAGTAAGAAGACACATAAGAATAACTAGAGCCCGGATCGAATAGAACCGATGCCTCTCTGTGACAAACCAATATAATACCTGTAATGACGGAGTTGGAGGCAACAACCTCGGTACGAGCAGGAATAGCATAATATCTGGCCCGGCCCCTTATGCAATGCAGATGCAGTTGGAGGTAGAGCTTAACCTCGGAAGGCAGAATAGTAGCCTTATGCAAGTTGGAAGGCAGAATTGTAGCCTTATGCAAGTTGGAAGGTAGAATGGTAGCCTTATGCAATGCAAATGCAGATAGAGGTAGAGCTTAACCTTGGAAGGCAGAATGATAGCCTTATGTAAGAAATAAAACAGCAAATGATAGTAGAGTTTCTTAGGTGATAGCAGCTTGCGGCGTTGTGATTACTGGGAGCATTGTGACATACGGGACATCACTGTTTAACGGATAACAAATGTAGGTAAGTGTAACGGTAAGGAAAGTCGTATTCTTGAGCAATGTTTGTTCCATGAGTGTGCAGTATGTTTTAATGATTTCGCAGTCCTTGTGCCTGCATCCAAAGAAAAGTCGTGAGTTTTGTAAAGGGGACGGTTAGTTCGTATCCCCGCGGGCTTTGCCTGACTCGTTCGACTTTTGGTCTGGCGATACCGTCTGTATCATTGGGGTAGCGTTGCTAAACAAAGCAGTTTCGATAGTAAACATGCATGATTTTGTAAAAGTATAACATAAATGTATGATAAAAAATAGTTTTTAGATGAACAGACGACTGTGACGTGGTTCGAGACATTGCAACCTCTCTCGCTACGGAATTTTGAGGGTCCTCCTCAAAATTCTGCCCTAGTTTGATGGGTTGATGCTTCTGGCTGTTGCTCGTGCGACGATCGGCTGAAATTACTTCGGAATTTTGGGGGTCCTCCTCAAAATTCTGCCTAGTTTCCAATTTCGGGGGGAAATGAAAATTTTACTGAATTGTGACCGAACCCATAGGGCTGCCTACGTATCCCCTCTTAAACGGGAATCAAGTCAGGCGTAGTTCAATTTACATCATATAGGGTGTAGACATGTGATTTTGACCCTCCCCAAGATTTTGCACATTTTAGCGTAAATATTTAGTTTAGGTTTAGTATTTCTCTCTTTACTTTATTTTATCACAAAAATAAAAATCACAAAAATATTTTCCTTTTTAGTTAATCTAGTTACTTTTAATTTATCTACTTTGCATAAAATTAATAAAAAAAATATAAAAATAGTTCCAGGAATATTATCTTAATTTTACAATGATTTTTCCATTTTTTATAGTATGATATTTTAAAAAATCTCAAAAATAAGTTTGTTTTAACGGATAGTTTTATTTTAATAGTTATTTTACTTAAGTAGGATTAATTAATAAGTGAGATCGTATTTTTAGTCTCGTTCGCGGGGAAAGAATAAAATTTGGGTTCAAACAACCCATTTTTAAGGAGAAAATCTCACTTTATACCCATTAAATCCAAACTATTTACCCTTTAATGCCCATGCCCAAACTATTTACTATTCCTACCCATGAGACCCAAAATAATTACCCGCTAATTTTCCAGCCGCAATCTGCAAACGAAAGCTGAGCTAGAATTATGGTAATTATGCAGCAGCATACTGTCAAAAACATCAATAATAGGCTTTTCTTGAAACATATCTCGAACCCAACTAGGTAAATCAACCCCTGTGTTCTTGCCAATTGCTTCCAACGGGGCCTTACCAGTCAATAATTCCAACAGCAAGACACCGAAGCTGTAAACATCAGATTTCGGAGAAACATCGTAAGCATTTTCCAATTCTGGTGCTTGATAGCCAGGGATTAGGACAAACTTGGAGTTTGGCACGAAAAGTCTGAAAATTCCATTTTCTGAGAGACGAACATCGAAACAATTGGTGAGTAAAACATTGGAATAGAAATTCAAACCCCAAAAGAATATCCTTAGTTTTGTGTGGCAGTAATAATATTTGTGGGTATGGCATTTACAGAAGTCTCTGGTCATTTACGTCTCTGGTCCCATGCTAATATAATCCTTTGAGAATCTTTCCATTATCCACCATTGTTGGGCTCGAAGCTCAATTTTATTTTTGAAGATTTCTTGTTTGATTCAAAGTGGGTGCTGTTAAATATTGCTTATAGTATCTTCTGGAAGTTCATACTGAAATTTGATAGCATTTGGAGCTGATTTGAGGTGATTGAGATCGAAATTTTCAGTTGAAAATCGAAGAAGAACATAGCTACAGTATACCGCTACGGTATACAATATGCTGTAGGAGTATATAGCTATACTGCAACAGTACACTATTATAGTTTACAAAACAGTATACCGCTATAGTATACTAATATACTATAGGAGTATAGAGTTATACAACAACAATATACTATTATAGTATACAATATATTATTATGGTATATTGTAATAATCTGCAAGATACTGTAACAATATGCTGTAATAGTATACAATATACTATAATAATATACTTATTACCCGTAAATTCACTTGCCTTTTCCTTTTTAATTTGTTTTAAGCTTTTACCCAGCGTGAGGAGCAAATTGAAAATGCAAAAAAAAAATAAAAAATTATAGTATGCTATATAAAGTAACGGTATATTCTTAAAATTAGATCCTTTTAGAATTTTTTAAATTTTTTATTGACAACTGATATTATTTTAGTTTAATAATTGAATTGAAATTTTTTTAACTCTTTGCGCACAATTGTATACCCTGTTGGTATAGTTATATACTATACTGGTATCATATGTTAGTTAATATTTATTTGGTTGTATTAGCTACATTTAATTGGTACACAATTTGATTTTTATTAAGTAACAATATAAAAAAAAGAATAATAAAAAATAATGAAAATAGTAAATGAAATTAGATTATGAAGAGAAAAAGAATATAAAAAAAAAGAAGTTAAATGAAATTAGAAA
>NW_017673683.1:39112-75886 GCF_001879085.1 Nicotiana attenuata
TTCTCCAGCGAAAGAGACGACCAGCCCTCCCCCAGCTTCATCTTTTTCCATGCTTAAACACCAACAACCCTAGAAACCCAACGACCACTCCCTGAACCGGACTAGCCGCTGTTTCTCATCCAGTGAACTCCTCAAAAACACACGAACCTCCATCACCTTAGACCTGCCATTTCACCTCCTTTCTTCAGCCTTTGATCATCTCGTTATGCTCCACATAAACACACATAAGAATCGAAAAACAAAAGAGAAAATCTGGGCAGAAAATTATCTAAAGAAAACGGAGGTTTTGGCGTTTGATTTCAATTAGTTTGGTTCATATTTGATTTCAAATTCAGAATATATAAGGAGAAGTTAGTCCATTCTTTGGTTTTTGGATTTCAAACGTTGGAGTTGCTGTTCGAGATCTGAAAATCCGGCGAGGTCTCCGGGCGAGTTTTCTGTAATTCGGAATTCCATTATCGAGCTTCATTTCAAACCTGAGTTCATAGAGGTCCGTTTCTCACTTTTCTTGGTCATTGCTATTAACCTGTTAAATGATATGAAAGACATTGGCATCATTAAATGCCTCAGGAGTGTTGGTTTGTGCAGTGATTCATGGCACTATTGTTACGCCACTATCGATATGCTTTCTTTGGATTACTTTTTTTTTTTTTTTTTGGTGATAGTAAGCTTGCATTAAACAAAAATAACGTAGCTACAGGGAGGTAGATGCAGATGCATCCATTTCAGAGTTGTTTGTAACGCAGAAACTAGTAGTAGAAACAACATGTGCCCTATTGTGAGTATCTAGTACAAGAGGGCTATTAGAAGCATCCATGCACATATTGTGTATGTTTTGATTGGCAAAAGCCTGGTCTTCATCAGTCATATGATGCAATATGCAGTGTTTCTTCCTTATACGCATGACTCCAGTTCGGTCGTTATGCAAAAAGGTTTCAACAAAATCCGGTGGTTCCTCAAAAAATAATGGTGTAGCTATTGTTGATATAGTGCATCCAGCTTTAGCTAAACCATCAGCCACCTTGTTACCCTCCCTGTAGGTGTGCTCCACGATGGCATTACGCAAGAGGCCCAGGATGTACCTGCAGTCAGTGATCAAGTTAGCATAATGCATATTATCAGAATGTAGCAGATGCAATACCTGTACAGCATCAATGTTAACTTCTAGGGCACCAGATTTCGTTTAAGTGCCAGTTCCAGTCCCAAGTATAGTGCACGAAATTCTGCTTGGATGGCAGTGGCATTTTCCAAGTTATCAATAAACCCTACGATCCAGCGACCCTGGCTATCACATATAACCCCTCCCATACCTGCTACGTTTGTTGATGAAGACCTAGCCCCATCCGTGTTTAGTTTATAGAAATTGGGCTTGGGTGGTATCCAGGTAATATATTGCAGGACATAGTTCCTTTTTTGTGAGTATTTGGCAGCCAGGTAGGTGTATTCTAACGCACTGTTGGTTATTTGCCTAAGAGATAGTGTCCTTTTCATATTGTTAAAAATATTATGGTTTCTTTTGTTCCAAATATGCCATAATGTGTAAGCTGTAAAAGTTTTTGCATTAATAAGGTGAGGCATTGGAAATTTATTTTTGTTGATTAGCGGATCTAGCCATTGATTGTGGTGATTATGAGGGAGTATGAAGTTAGTAGTGCTAGTCATGCCCAGTTGTTGTCATATGTGGACGATGGTTGGACAATGTATAAATAGATAATATAAGATTGGTTATGTAGTTGATGTATAAATTTTTGTGTGACTTGACTAAATTGCCCTTTCCTTATATCACCATCAATCACTACGCACTTTCCGATACAATAGCTCTTGCTGCCTTCTTTGTACTCCCCAACGTGGACCCAACGCCCAGTCCCATCCAAATTGGCTTTCACCTTTGAATTTGCCAACTGTTCATAACTTAGAATTCTCTCTTTTGACTTCTGATTTTATAATTGGTTTGTCTGTTTGGATATATTGTATTCCTTTTAAATGATTTTTAGTCTTTTCATTATTTTGTTTGTGTTTATTTTAATTGTTTGCTTGTTCTTTTTTTTTTAAAGGACAAATGAATTGTGTCTCTGTGTGTAGCAGGTTAGCTCACGTTTTTCCCAAAGTAATTGTAAATAATTGTTCTATTACTTAGTGATAAAATTGATCTTGTATCTCTAAGTTTAGGGAAGAAATTCGTTAGCATTAATAGTATACTTTAGACATGTTTCTTAATAAATCTATCAACGTGATTACGTACACGTTCGCGTGGCATAATTACGATACTAAAATCAAATCGGAGTATGCGTTCGTGCAACTTCGATCAAACTTTCTTAATAATAAAATTGGTTTTAATAGGTCGCTAAATTAAATTTAGTTCATATAGTTCGAGGTGCGCCATCCACAATTTAGTCATACATGGCCCTCGTATTAATTTCTTAACTTAGATATAAAAAACAACAAATGTTCGTAGTTTGCTTTAGGCCCGTTTAATATACTATCGTGGTTGTGGACACGTTCGCGCGACATGACTACGACTTCTTAAAAACAAAACCGGAGTATGCGTTTGCGCAACTTCAGCCACATTTTCTTAATAATAATAAAGCGTTACTAATTGTGGACACGTTCGCGTGACATGATTTTTGACACACCAAACAAATGGGTACAGGTACACGTGACCCGTTTTAAGATAATTTCTTAATTAAAAGAAGCAACTGCACATAGGTTCCAAAGTGAGTAATTGAGCAATTTTAATAAGCTAAGTATGATCAAAGCGATCGTGCTAGAACCACGGAACTCGGGAGTGCCTAACACCTTCTCCCGGGTTAACAGAATTACTTACCCGGATTTCTGTATTCGTAGACCGTAAATAAGAGTCAATTTTCTTGATTTGGGATTCTAAGTCGGTGACTTGGGACACAATAATTATCCTAAGTGGCGACTCTGATCTTAAATAATAATCCCGTTTTGATTGTCACTTAAATTGGAAAAACTCCCATATACCCCCTTTCGGGGTAGAAAAAGGAGGTGTGATATAGGGGAAACATAAAGATTACACATAGTAACGCTTGACTGCATCTGAATTAATCAGCATTGGCCAAACTTCTCCGTCCATTTCTGCAAGTATGAGGGCTCCTCCTGTCAAAACCCGGTGAACCATGTATGGGCCCTGCCAGTTGGGAGAGAACTTCCCTTTGGCTTCATCTTGATGCGGAAAAATTTTCTTAAACACCAGCTGTCCGGTGTGAACTGTCTTGGCTTGACTCTCTTGTTGAAGGCTCCGGACATTCTGTTATGATAGAGTTTACCGTGGCAAACTGCGTTCATTCTCTTTCCGTCTATAAGAGCTAGTTGCTCATAACGACTCTTCACCCACTCTGCGTCGTTGAGCTCAGCTTCCTGTATGATCCTTAGGGAAGGAATTTCTACTTCGGCGGGAATGACGGTCTCTGTACCATAAACCACCATATAGGGGGTTGCTCGGTTGATGTACGGACTGTGGTGCGATACCCCAATAGAACAAATGATAACTTCTCGTGCCATCGTTTATGCATCTCTATCATTTTCCTCAATATCTTGATATTCTTGTTGGCGGCTTCTACGGCTCCATTCATTTGAGGCCTGTAGGCTGTGGAATTCTTGTGTCTGTTCTTAAAGGTTTCACACATGGCTTTCATCAAGTCGCTGTTGAGATTGAAGCCATTATCAGTAATGATTGACTCTGGAATACCGAATCGACAAATAATGCGGTCGCGAACAAAGCCTGTCACGACTTTCTTAGTCACTGCTTTGTAAGACGCTGCTTCGACCCACTTGGTGAAATAGTTAACTGCCACTAGGATAAACCTGTGTCCGTTGGAAGCGGCAGGCTCGATTGGTCCAATGACGTCCATTCCCCAGGCAGCGAACGACCATGGTGAGCTTGTTGTGTTGAGCTCGCTTGGAGGTACCTTTATCATGTCTGCATGTACCTGGCAGCGATGGCATTTCTAGACATACTGGATGTAGTCTCTTTCCATAGTCATCCAAAAGTAACCAGCCCGGAGTATCTTCTTTGCTAAGACAAAATCGTTCATATGTGGACCACAGGTCCCTGCATGAATTTCCTCTAGTAGCTTGGACGCTTCCTTTGCGTCGACACATCTTAATAGTCCCAAATCAGGAGTCCTCCTATACAGGATTCCTCTACTGTGAAAGAAGTTGTTGGACAATCTCCGAAGTGTGCGTTTTGAGTTTGATTGGCAAGCTCAGGGTACTCTCCTTTTGCCAGATATTCCTTGATATCATGAAACCAAGGCTTTCCGTCTGCTTCCTCTTCGACATTGGCACAGTAAGCTGGCTGATGATGAATTTTCACCGGAATGGGATCAATAAAATTCTTATCCGGATGCTGTATCATAAATGATAGGGTAGCCAATGCATCAGCGAACTCATTCTAGACTCTGGGAACATGTTGGAATTCCGTCTTCGTGAACCTCTTTCTCAATTCCTGTACATGATGCAGATACGGGAGTATCTTGGAGTTCTTGGTTGCCCATTCTTCTCGTACCTGATGTATAAGTAAATCCGAATCTCCGATCACTAGCAGTTCTTGCACGTTCATGTCAATGGCCATTTTGAGCCCTAAGATGCAGGCTTCATACTCGGCCATATTGTTGGTGCAGGGGAACCTGAGTTTGGCGGACACTGGATAATGCTTGACCGGTTTTTGATACCAAGACTGCTCCTATGCCAACTCCTTTGAAGTTTGCTGCTCCATCGAAGAACATTCTCCAACCGTCATAGGATTCTGCAATGTCTTCTCCTATGAATGATACCTCTTCATCAGGAAAATACGTCTTCAGGGGTTCGTATTCTCCATCCACGGGGTTTTCGGCAAGGTGGTCTGCCAGTGCCTGTCCTTTGACCGCCTTCTGAGTTACGTAAACAATGTCAAACTCACTCAACAGGATTTGCCACTTGGCTAGCTTGCTAGTGGGCATGGGCTTCTGAAATATGTACTTTAAAGGATCCATCCTTGATATGAGGTATGTGGTATAGGCACGAAGTAATGTCTCAGTTTCTGAGCTATCCAAGTCAAAGCACAACAGGTGCATTCCAAAAGAGAATATCGGGCTTCGTATGGAGTGAACTTCTTGCTGATATAATAAATGGCTTGTTCCTTTCTCCCCGTTTCATCATGTTGCCCCAAAACGCAGCCGAAAGCTCCGTCTAACACTGCAAGGTAGAGTAATAAGGGTCTGCCTGGCTCGGGCGGGACCAAGACTGGTGATGTTGACAGGTACTCCTTAATTCTGTCGAAGGCCCTTTGGCAGTCATCAGTCCATTTGGTAGCGGCGTCCTTCTTTAGCATTTTAAAGATTGGCTCACAGATAACTGTAGACTGTGCTATGAATCGGCTGATGTAGTTCAGCCTTCCTTAGAAACTCATCACATCTTTCTTGTTCTTTGGCGGTGGTAATTCTTGAATGGCTTTGACCTTCGACGGATCCAGTTCTATTCCTCGGTGACTCACAATAAACCCCAGCAACTTCCCAGTAGGGACCCCAAATGCATATTTTGCGGGGTTTAGCTTCAAGTTGTACCTCCGTAGTCTGTTGAAAAACTTTCTCAGATCTTCTATGTGGTCAGTGACCTTCTTGGATTTGATAATAACATCATCCACATATACTTCTATCTCTTTGTGTATCATATCATGGAAAATGGTTGTCATGGCCCTCATGTAGGTGGCCCCTGCATTCTTCAGGCCGAATGGCATCATCTTATAACAATACATTCCCCATGGCGTGATGAAAGCCGTTTTCTCAGCATCTTCTTCATCCATCCAGATCTGATGATAACCAGCGAAACAATCTACAAATGATTGCAACTCATGTTTGGCGCAATTGTCAATCAGGATGTGTATATTTGGCAAAGGGAAGTTGTCTTTCGGACCGGCCCGGTTGAGATCCCGGTAGTCGACACAGACTCTGACCTTCCCGTCCTTCTTTGGTACTGGAACGATGTTGGCTAACCATGTCGGGTATTCCACTACCCTGAGAACCTTAGCTTTGACTTGCTTAGTGACTTCTTCCTTGATTTTCAAACTCATATCAGGCTTGAACTTTCTGAGCTTTTGCTTTACCGGCGGACATGTCGGATCGGTTGGCAGTTTATGGGCCACAATAGACGTACTTAGACCAGTCATGTCATCATACGACCAGGCGAATATGTCCTCATATTCCTTTAGGAATTCTGTGTATTCCTTCTTTTCTGATGGCGATAAGTGAACGCTGATTCGTGTTTCCTTGACGTTTTCTGCATCTCCCAAGTTAACAATCTCTGTCTCGTCCAGGTTGGACTTTGGTCTGTTCTCAAAGTTCTCAACTTCTTTGACAATCTCCTCTGGTATGTCATCCTCTTCTGAATCAAGGTCCGTTTGTTGCGTTGTCTCATTGCATGTCACAGTCATTGGTTCATCAAGATAAGTAATAGTAATGCTGTGTAAGTAAATAAGGAGAAAATGATAGAAATAAATATTAATTCATTGGAAAAATCAAACATGCTTTGATAAATTGAATAATTGTTTTGAACATTGAAGATCTTATTGCGAAAATTGAAAAATGCGAAAAAGAAAAATCATTCAGTAAATAAAACAGTGAATAGTGCTTGTTTTAGCCTTGCTACCCCGAGGCTCGTCGGACTCTGGTAGTCCTAATGGTCCAATTATTGAGGTATGCCCCTCTACTCACAGCTTGTATGGAAGGACCTTCCTCCCCCTCCTCCTCGAGAATAACACAGCAATCCATATCATTGTCCTCTAAAAACAAGTTCTTTACTGCTGCGAGTGCTTCTTCTTCGTCTGTCCCATAGATGACGTCAGCCTGTTTGAAAGTCTGCTCCAAGTGCAGTATCGGTTGCTCTAACGGGTAGTAAGGGTCGCGCCATGGTGGCGACCAACTATTGAACTCCTCCCAGGTGTATTCATATCCCAGACCGAAGGTAGTGCCATGTTTCTTGAGTTTTATAGGTTTAGAGATCCCTTGGAGGTTCTTGCCGAGTCCTTTGCCAGGTTTGTACCCACTCCAATTCAATATGCTCTCTATCTTTTTATCCCACCATTTGTCCTTGTCGACAGCATTGACCCGCTCGATGTGGTGGTAGGTCTCTCCGCCTAGCTTTCTTCTCCCTCCGATTGGAATGGTCTGGCGACTGTATATAGGATTGCTGCCGTCACCGTGAATGATCACTTCCTGGTGATTCCATTAGAATTTTATTGCCTGATGCAGTGTTGAAGCTAAAACCCTAGCAGCATGAATCCAAGGTCGTGCTAGCAGCAGGTTGTAGTATGTTGGCACATCTATCACTTGAAAATCAACCTCAAACCAGGTTGGTCCCATTTGCAGACACAGACTAATCTCACCGATGGTGGACCTCTGAGACCCATCAAAAGCTTTCACATTGATTGCTCCTTCTTTTATCTCATGCAGCCCTTTGCCCAACTTCTTGAGTGTTACCAAAGGACATATGTTAAGGCTGGAATCCCCATCGATCAGGATCCTAGTGATGAAGTAGTCTTCGCATTGCACGGTGATGTGCAAGGCTTTGTTGTGACCCAACCCTTCAGGTGGCAGCTCGTCCTCATAGAAGGTAATTTTATGGCTTTCTAATACTTGTCCCACCATATTAGCCATTTCCCCGCCAGTGATGTTACTTGGTACGTACGCTTCACTCAGCACCATCAACAGAGCATTTTTGTGTGTCTTGAAATTCTACAGTAATGAGAGGATGGATATCTGTGCTGGTGTTTTGTTTAGCTGGTCGATGACCGAATACTCCTTGGCTTGTATTTTCCTCCAAAGGTCGTCTGGACCCGTCTCAATGATGAGTGGCCGGTTGGAGGCCTGCTTGCTTGACTCAGCTAGGTGTTCCAGGGTATAGACTCTCCCAGTTCTTGTCATACCCTGTGCTGCAACGGTCTCTTCGACCTGACCTTGCCTTTCCTCCTAGCCTCGACTATATAATCCCAAGGTATAGCTTTTGTATGGAATGACGGCATGGTGGACATCGCCACCGGAATCGGTGCGGCCACCTTTACTTCGAATGGGACATGTTCTTTGGGTGGCAAAACTGCAACCTCAAATGGTGATGGTGCCTTTG
Organism: Nicotiana attenuata; assembly: GCF_001879085.1. Lineage (NCBI taxonomy): Eukaryota > Viridiplantae > Streptophyta > Magnoliopsida > Solanales > Solanaceae > Nicotiana > Nicotiana attenuata. Next base: position 47,234 of record NW_017673683.1, read on the forward strand.
TTGATGGCGCTGTTTCAAACTCAAGAGGGATAGACACATCTACCTCAGCGACCTCAGACGGTTGGGTCTGGACTATGATGGGGTTGAGAGTAACTAATGGTTTCTTTGGATCATCGCCTTCTGCAATCAACCAGATGGATCCCTCGGGATCCTAATCATCCTCTACTTCAATCATGTGAATACCTATGCTTTTATGGTCTGGTAGAGGGTTGTTGCGGATGTTCGGAGAGGCTTCCTTTGCTACAATGACTTTGTTATCAATCGGAGACTGTATCTTGTCTTTTAGAGAGCGGCATTTATCGATGGTGTGTCCCTTCATGCCGGAGTGGTATGCACAAGACTTGTTTGGGCTAACCCACTGAGAAGGATTCTCAGGGGTTGTAGCAGGGACGGGGGTGACATAACCGGCGGCTTTGAGTCTCTCATATAGCTGATCAATGGGTTCGGCGATGGCTGTGTATTGTTTTGGAGGCCTCCGATCAAAATTAGGTCGGGGCCTAAGGAAGTTTTGGCGTGCGGGGGATGATTGGTGATGAGATGATTGGGCATTGTAAGTTTGGTAGACATGAGCTGGTTGGGAGTATCTGGGTGAGGTAGGTTGATATGTAAGCGGTGGAGGTGACTGATAAGTTAGTGGGGGACTTTGGTAAGAGGGTGCTTGGTAATTTGGGGCTGGCTGATATGTGAGTGGAAGTATTGGGTAAGTTTGATATTTGAGGGGAGACTTGGTCCTTTGTGCAACCATTACGGCCCCTACGTCCCTCTTCTAGACACACCACTCGACTGTAAGGCCTTATTTGTAGCTTGCACGGCCTCGAAGTTTGTAACCATACCGCTCTTGATACCTTCTTCAATTCGTTCCCCCAGCTTGATAATGTCAGAAAACTTATGATTCTCAATCACCATCAATAGTTCATAGTATTGCGGGTCTTGAGCTCGAACAAAGAACTTGTTCATTTGTTCTTCTTTAAGGCGGGTCTGACCTTAGCAGCTTCAGACCTCCAGCGAGTAGCATACTCGCGAAATGTCTCCGTGGGCTTCTTCTTTAGATTCTAGATATAGAAACACGGCTGGCACATTCTCTGTGTTAAACCTGATCCTGTCCATAAAATCAGACGCCATACCTACCTAGCTCGACCACTTCTTAGGATCTTGGCTGATGTACCAAGATAGTGCATCTCCTTTCAGACTCCTCATGAATAGCTTCATGTAGATCCTTTCTTCTTTTCCTACCCCGAACAGCTTGTCGCAGTATGTTCTCAGATGGACCCTTGGATTACCTGTACCGTCAAACATCTCGATCTTGGGAGGTTTGTACCCCTCCGGTAGTTCGCATCTGGTTGTATGCAGAGAATCTTCATAGTTCAACCTTCGATCCCTTTAGTCCTTCGACGTCCCTAAAATTTCGGCTGGTCAGTTTCTTAAGTTCTTTAGCCAAGTTTCTGATGAGTATATCCTTTTCATAGGACTCAGGTGTGCAAGATATAGGTTGGGTGGAGAGCGGCACAGTCTCCACATAGATGAGATTGTTGTGGTGGCCTGGTATGTGAGCGTGGAAATGGTCATTTGCAGAGTTTTGCGGTTCGGGGATGAGTAGTGGAACGTTGTTTGGAGTGTGGCAAGTGTTGCATTGGTTCTTTGTTGGAGCAGTGGGATGATTTGGTTTCTTTTGTGGAGGTGTGGGGATTTGACCGTTGGGGAAGATGGTGTCTGGGGTGCTGAGGGAGAATGATAGGTTGGCCAGATTCCGAACCTGATCAAGCTCTTCTTCAAACTTCAACAATTTCTGCTCAAGTTGTGACACATTTTCATTAGGAACCCGAATACCATGGCCATCAGTGGCCTCTGCTATTGTGTTCTCCTTTCTGACGTCCAAATCTTCCATTTTGCCTTTGTTCTTGTTCTTAACAGGACTAAGAAGAGGAGTGGGTGGAGGGCCCCAGGATCTCGTGGAATAAGATGATATTGCCAGAGTGCACGAACTAACCTTTGGGGAAGGGAATTAAAAAGAAAACAAAAATAAAACAAAAAGGTAAACAAGTTAATGAGGATCCTAAAAAGTGTTGCAATATTTAAACACGTAGTGCAGGAATGTAAATCGTGTCCTAATTTGGGAACCTCGTTGTGCCCGAGGTGGGCCTAGCGACAAGTTGATTTGGAGAACTTGGAATGCTAAATGCCTCATTTCATTGATAAAGATAAGACGAATCCCAAATCGGCATTAAATAAACAAGAAATAAAAGTTACTAATGGCCGCTGGCCTTGTTACATTTTAAGCAAAGAAGATAAATTCCTATCTACTTGGTCCAAGAAGGACCTTCCCCAGATTCGACATCCTTGGCTCCTTCGAACAACTTCCCTAACTCGCGAAGTCCCAGCAACAGGTATGCTCTGTCTAGATATCCGCCTTTAGCCCCTTTAGCCTCTTGACAATCTTCGACCATTTTGAGAAACTTTCTTTCCAGTTCCACTATGCCTCGCTCCAAGTATCCCAGTCTTTTGTTGGCGTTGGTAGCCATATCTTTCCATTCCTCGATCAGCTTTTGGTTGGACTCTTGTATTTCGCGATGTTCACTTTCGCACTCACGGATCCTTTTGCGCAACTGGTTGTACTTGACTTGCGCTTCAGCCTTTTTGTCTATAATCTTGTGGCCTCGAACAAACCCTGGCTGGCCCAAACCATCATGATTGTCTTCCGACAAACCAGAATAGAAAGGAGTACAATTGGCGTGGTATCTGTCTGGCTCTATGGTGTCTTTCCCCATCACGATCTTGCTATGCCACATGTGTTGGGCTTGGCACTTGTAAGGACTATCATCGCCTTGGAAGTCGGCTCGAAAGTGGCTCATCTTGTCGACCCTCGGTATGACTTGCTTCCTACCAGCTTGCCTCATGACTCACAGAGGGACGTAAGGGTGTGTTCCCCTGAGACCAATTAGTATCAGGAAAGATGCATATCTTGATCGGGCGATGAACTCCTCTGTCGGAAACAATTCGAACATCCACTGAACTTGTTCCTCGGTCAGATTATCAAATAGCTCAACCCATCCCTTAGCATCCTCAAGCCGGGCAAACATGTCGGGGATGTAATTCATTCGCTTTGGGTGATGGAAAGCGATGTGATCACTCCACGTCCCTACGCCNCAGCCTTCCTTAGAAACTCATCACATCTTTCTTGTTCTTTGGCGGTGGTAATTCTTGAATGGCTTTGACCTTCGACGGATCCAGTTCTATTCCTCGGTGACTCACAATAAACCCCAGCAACTTCCCAGTAGGGACCCCAAATGCATATTTTGCGGGGTTTAGCTTCAAGTTGTACCTCCGTAGTCTGTTGAAAAACTTTCTCAGATCTTCTATGTGGTCAGTGACCTTCTTGGATTTGATAATAACATCATCCACATATACTTCTATCTCTTTGTGTATCATATCATGGAAAATGGTTGTCATGGCCCTCATGTAGGTGGCCCCTGCATTCTTCAGGCCGAATGGCATCATCTTATAACAATACATTCCCCATGGCGTGATGAAAGCCGTTTTCTCAGCATCTTCTTCATCCATCCAGATCTGATGATAACCAGCGAAACAATCTACAAATGATTGCAACTCATGTTTGGCGCAATTGTCAATCAGGATGTGTATATTTGGCAAAGGGAAGTTGTCTTTCGGACCGGCCCGGTTGAGATCCCGGTAGTCGATACAGACTCTGACCTTCTCGTCCTTTTTTGGTACTGGAACGATGTTGGCTAACCATGTCGGGTATTCCACTACCCTGAGAACCTTGGCTTTGACTTGCTTAGTGACTTCTTCCTTGATTTTCAAACCCCTATCAGGCTTGAACTTTCTGAGCTTTTGCTTTACCGACGGACATGTCGGATCTGCTGGCAGTTTATGGGCCACAATAGACGTACTTAGACCAGTCGTGTCATCATATGACCAGGCGAATATGTCCTCATATTACTTTAGGAATTCTATGTATTCCTTCTTTTCTGATGGCGATAAGTGAACGTTGATTCGCGTTTCCTTGACGTTTTCTGCATCTCCCAAGTTAACAATCTCTGTCTCGTCCAGGCTGGACTTTGGTCTGTTCTCAAAGTTAACTTCTTTGACAATCTCCTCCGGTATGTCATCCTCTTCTGAATCAAGGTCCGTTTGTTGCATCGTCTTATTGCATGTCACAGTCATTGGTTCATCAAGATAAGTAATAGTAATGCTGTGTAAGTAAGTAAGGAGAAAATGATAGAAATAAATATTAATTCATTGGAAAAATCAAACATGCTTTGATAAATTGAATAATTGTTTTGAACATTGAAGATCTTGCGAAAATTGAAAAATGCGAAAAAGAAAAATCATTCAGTAAATAAAACAGTGAATAGTGCTTGTTTTAGCCTTGCTACCCCGAGCTCGTCGGACTCTGGTAGTCCTGATGGTCCAATTATTAAGGTATGCCCCTCTACTCACAGCTTGTATGGAAGGACCTTCCTCCCCATCCTCTTCGAGAATAACACAACAATCCATATCATTGTCCTCTAAAAACAAGTTCTTTACTGTTGCGAGTGCTTCTTCTTCGTCTGTCCCATAGATGACGTCAGCCTGTTTGAAAGTCTGCTCCAGGTGCGGTATCGGTTGCTCCAATGGGTAGTAAGGACCGCGCCATGGTGGCGACCAATTGTTGAACTCTTCCCAGGTGTATTCCTATCCTAGACCGAAGGTAGTGCCGTGTTTCTTGAGTTTTATAGGTTTAGAGATCCCCTGGAGGTTCTTGTTGAGTCCTTTGCCAGGTTCGTACCCACTCCAATTCAATATACTCTCGATCTTGTTATCCCACCATTTGTCTTTGTCGACAGCATTGACTCGCTCGATGTGGTGGTAGGTCTCTCCGCCTAGCTTTCTTCTCCCTCTGATCGCTGGAATGGTCTGACGACTGTATATAGGGTTGCTACTGTCGCCGTGAATGATCACTTCCTGGTGATTCCATTCGAATTTTACTGCCTGATGCAGTGTTGAAGCTACAGCCCCAACAACATAAATCCAAGGTCGTCCTAGCAGCAGGTTGTAGGATGCTGGCACATCTATCACTTGAAAGTCGACCTCGAACTAGGTTGGTCCCATTTGCAGACACAGACTAATCTCACCGATGGTGGACCTCTGAGACCCATCAAAAGTTTTTACATTGATTGCTCCTTCTTTTATCTCATGCAGCCCTTTGCCCAACTTCTTGAGTGTTACCAAAGGACAGATGTTAAGGCTGGAACCCCCGTCGATCAGGATCTTGGTAATGAAATAGTCTTCGCATTGCACGGTGATGTGCAGGGCTTTATTGTGACCTAGCCCTTCACGCGGCAGCTCGTCCTCATAAAAGGTGATTTTATGGCTTTCTAGCACTTGCCCTACCATATTAGCCATTTCCCCGCCAGTGATGTTACTTGGCACGTATGCTTCACTCAGCACCTTTAGCAGAGCGTTTGTGTGTCTTGGAATTCTGCAGCAATGAGAGGATATCTGTGCTGGTGTTTTGTTTAGCTGGTCGATGACCGAATACTCCTTGGCTTGTATTTTCCTCCAAAGGTCGTCTGGACCCGTCTCAATGATGAGTGGGCGGTTGGAGGCCTGCTTGCTTTACTCGGCTAGGTGTTCAGGGGTATAAACTCTCCCAGTTTTTGTCATACCCTGTGCTGCAACAGTCTCTTCGAACCTGACTTTGCCTTTCCTCCTAGCCTCGGCTGTATAATCCCAGGGTATAGCTTTTGTATGGAATGACGGCATGGTGGACATCGCCATTGGGATTGGTGCGGCCACCTTTACTTCGAATGGGACATGTTCTTTGGGTGGCAAAACTGCAACCTCAAATGGTGCTGGTGCCTTTGTTGATGGTGCTGCTTCAAACTCAAGAGGGATAGACACATCTACTTCAGTGACTTCATACGGTTGGATCTGGACTATGATGGGGTTGAGAGTAACTACTGGTTTCTTTGGATTATCGTCTTCTGCGATCAACCCGATGGATCCCTCGAGATCCCAATCATCCTCTACTTCAATCATGTGAATATCCCCGCCTTTATGGTCTGGTAGAGGGTTGTTGCGAACGTTCGGAGCGGCTTTCTTTGCTACAATGACTTTGTTATCAATCAGAGACTGTATCTTGCCTTTTAGAGAGCGACATTCATCGATGGTGTGTCCCTTCATGCCGGAGTGGTATGCACAAGACTTTTTTGGGTTAGCCCAGTGAGAAGGATTCTCAGGGGTTGTAGAAGGTACGGGGGTGACATAACCGGCGGCTTTGAGTCTCTCATATAGCTGATCAATGGGTTCGGCGATGGCTGTGTATTGTTTTGGAGGCCTCCGATCAAAATTAGGTCGGGGCCTAGGGATGTTTTGGCGTGCGGGGGGTGATTGGTAATGAGATGGTTGGGCATTGTAAGTTTGGTAGACATGAGCGGGCTAAGAGTATCTGGGTGAGGTAGGCTGATATGTGGGAGGTGGAGGTGACTGATAAGTTAGTGGTGGAGCTTGATAGGAGGGTGCTTGGTAATTTGGGGCTGGCTGATATGTGAGTGGAGGTATTGGGTAGGTTTGGTATTTGAGATGAGACTTGGTCCTTTGTGCAACCATCACGGCCCCTATGTCCCTCTTCTTTGACACACCACCAGACTGTAAGGCCTTATTTGTAGCTTGAAAAGCCTCGAAGTTTGTAACCATACCGCTCTTAATACCTTCTTCAATTCGTTCCCCCAGTTTGATAATGTTAGAAAACTTATGATTCTCAATCACCATCAATCGTTCATAGTATTGCGGATCTTGAGCCCGGACAAAGAACTTGTTCATTTGTTCTTCTTCTAAGGCGGGTCTGACCTTAGTAGCTTCAGACCTCCAGCGAGTAGCATACTCGCGAAATGTCTCCGTGGGCTTCTTCTTTAGATTCTGGATATAGAACACGTCTGGCGCGTTCTCTGTGTTAAACCTGAACTTGTCCATAAAATCAGACGACATACCTACCCAGCTCGACCACTTCTTAGGATCTTGGCTGATGTACCAAGATAGTGCATCTCCTTTCAGACTCCTCATGAACAGCTTTATGCGGATCATTTCGTCTTTTCCTACCCCGACCAGCTTGTCGCAGTATGTTCTCAGATGGACCCTTGGATCACCTGTACCATCAAACACCTCGAACTTAGGAGGTTTGTACCCCTCCGGTAGTTCGACATCTGGTTGTATGCAGAGGTCTTCATAATTCAATCCTTCGATCCCTTTACTTACTTCGACGCCCTGAATTCGGCTGGTTAGTTTCTTAAGTTCTTCAGCCAAGTTTCTGATGAGTAGATCCTTTTCATCGGACTCAGGTGTGCAAGATATAAGTTGGGTGGAGAGCGACATGGTCTCCATGTAGATAGGATTGTTGTGGTGGCCTGGTATGTGGGTGTGGAAATGGTCATTTGCGGAGTTTTGCGGTTTGGATGAGCAGTGGAATGTTGTTTGGAGTATGACAAGTGTTGCATTGGTTCTTTGTTGGAGCAGTGGGATGATTTGGTTGCTTCTAGGGAGGTGTGGGATTTTGAACGTTGGGGAAGTTGGTGTCTGGGGTGCTGAGGGAGAAGGATAGGTTGGCCAAATTGCGGACCGGATCGAGCTCTTCCTGAAAATTCAATAATTTCTGCTCAAGTTGTGACACATTTTCATTGGGAACCCGAATACCATGGCCATCAGTGGCCTCTGCTGCTGGGTTCTCTTTTTTGATGTTCAAATCTTCCATTTTGCCTTTGTTCTTGTTCTTAACAGGACTAAGAGGAGGAGTGGGTGGAGGGCCCCTGGATCTCGTGGAACAAGATGATGTTGCCAGAGTGCACGAACTAACCTTTGGGGAGGGGAATAGCAAACAAAATAAAATGAAAAAGGTAAACAAGTTAGTGAGGATCATAAAAAGTGTTGCAATATTTAAACACGTAGTGCAGGAATGAAAATCGTGTCCTAATTTAGGAACCTCGTTGTGCCCCAGGTGGGCCTAGAGACAAGTTAATTTGGAGAACTTGGAATGCTAAATGCCTCATTTCATCGCAAAGGTATCTGGTTAAAAAAGATGGATGAAATTGCTTTTGTTGTTATTGCTCTCACCTGTCACTATGCCACCTCAGCAGCTGGGACTCCCTAACCTTTTCTATCTATCTTTAGAAGTAGGGCGAGTGAGTCCGTTCCTTTCCCGTGAAGGTTTTGGGATATGTGACCAGATGCTTCCTCCAGATCTTGATAAAGATAAGACGAATCCCAAATCGACATTAAATAAACAGGAAATAAAAGTTACTAATGGCCACTGGCCTTGTTACATTTCAAGCGAAAAAGATAAATTCCTATCTACTTGGTCCTTGAAGGACCTTCCCCAGATTCGGCATCCTTGGCTCCTTCGAACAGCTTCCCCAACTCGCGAAGTCCTAGTAACAGGTAGCTCTGGCTAGATATCCGCCTTTAGCCCCTTTAGCCTCTTGACAATCTTCAACCCTTTTGAGAAACTTTCTTTCCAGTTCCACTATGCCTCGCTCCAAGTATCCCAGTCTTTTGTTGGCGTTGGTAGCCATATCTTTCCATTCCTCGATCATCTTTTGGTTGGACTCTTGTATTTCGCGATGTTCACTTACGCACTCGCGGATCCTTTTGCGCAACTGGTTGTACTTGACTTGCGCTTCAGCCTTTTCGTCCATAATCCTGTGGCCTCGAACAAACCCTGGCCGACCCAAACCATCATGATTCTCTTCCAACCAACCTGGATAGAAAGGAGTACAACCAGCATGATACCTGTCTCGGTCAATGGTGTCTCTCCCTATTACGATCTTGCAATGCCACATATGCTGTGCTTGGCACTTGTAAGGACTATCATCATCTTGGAAATCAGCTTGGAAATGGCTCATCTTGTCGACCCTGGGTATAACTTGCTTCCTGCCAGCTTGCCTCATAACTCGAAGAGGGACGTAAGGGTGTGTTCCCCTGAGACCAATTAGTATCAGGAAAGGTGCATCTCTTGATCGGGCGATGAACTCCTCTGTTGGAAACCATTCGAACATCCACTGAATTTTTTCCTCGGTCAGATTATCAAATAGCTCAACCCATCCTTTAGCATTCTCAGGTTGAGCGAACATGTCGGGGATGTAATTCATTCGCTTTGGGTGATGGAAAGCGATGTGATCATCCCAGTCCATACGCCGGATTTCTTGTCAATATTCGCCTTTTTGGAGATGTTCCATGAGCCAGAGTTGGAGTAATAGATTGCAGCCTTCAAAGTGTTTTGCTCCTCGCTGACACTTCTCTAAGGCTCGGTATATGTCTGCAATAATCATGGATACGATGCTGAACGCTTGCCCATCGATCCCTTCCATTAGGGTTTTGGTTACCATAGCCAGCCTAGTATGGATTCTGCCTTTCTTCGTCGGGAATACAATCAGACCCAGGAAGCAGAATACGAAGACAAAAACCCTGCGATGGATGTGTCCGAAGGATGTGATGGCAAACTCGCCAGAGTAGGTGCGATAAGATTTGCTGTGACTGTACCTTTCATACAAGTAGTCAAAAAGGATGTACGAATCCTTCAAGCATGTCAATTCCGGATTCTTCTTCAAACCCATCATTTTAAGGAAGCCTCTACCTTTGCGATTCTCAGGCATTAGCAAGCCTGGAGTTTCCCATACTAGGCCAGCCAGTCCTCCTATCTCCTCCAGCAAAAGTGTAATTTCAATACCCCTAAAGCGGAATACGGCTCTTTCACAATCCCAAAATAATGTGGCAGCTTCTACGATCATGTTATTGGGTTGGATTTCTAGGAGGGATGGTAGATTTCCCAGATATTTCCTGACGAGATTCTGATCACTAGAGTGTAAATCTTTCCACCAGCTTAGCAACCTTGGGTGGATGTTGGAGACCATGCTGAATCTGGGGACTTTGTGCCTCATATTTCTGCAAGGCAAATAAGGTTAGACCCTTCCCCCACCAGACTCGACTATTTAATATCAATGATTAGCAGGAAGCATCTTCTCCAAATAAATGCACAGAACGTGACGACGTTCGTTTTGGGCTTTAGGGAAACCTAGTGGACTTCGGACAAGGCTATCTTAAAAGATCATTATGTGGACAACATAACTGATCCGGCTAGGTTTGACCATGATGCATGCACAATTTAAATAGAGTAAGGTTTCTATGGGGTTTTAGACTGGTACCCTTGAGCGGACAACTCAAGGGGGAAGGCTCGAAACTGTCGACTCCACCGCTGATCGACTAGTTTTAACGCAAATATGCCTTTCCGAATTTAGGGGGTAATGATATAGGAAGAGTGCAACCACTCATTATAACCGTTGCTATAGTATTTGTTTTGGCACGAGTGGAGTATGATGTTGAGCATGATTATGCAATAATTAAAAGCATGTTGGCATGTATTTGCACATTAAGAAAGAGATAAATACAACAGTTTCATAAGTTAAAGCAATAAAGAAAAGAAAACAAGAAAAATATGTCAGTTTTGCTTCTAAAGAAGAAATTAAACAGATAATTGCACAAAGGGAGAGGTACAAATTCATCAGAATAATCTGAAATGGTAAAAGCCTAAAAAAAAAAAAATTCCCCAGCAGAGTCTCCATGCTGTCTCGCCCCCTTTTTTCTTCCGCGGAAATCGGGTTTATGACATATTGGTTGGGACAACTTTTTCCTTTTGGAAAGGGGTTTTGCAATTTTTGAAGACTCGCCACCTAACAATTTTAAGGTGCGTTAGGGCACCTATAGGGTTCAACTACAACTACGTTTGATAATCAGAGATGGGGTATGGGCTTGAAATTATCCCAAGGGGAAGGTGTTAGGCACCCCTCAGGATCCACTAGTGTGGTTCCCGGTCAGATAATTTTTGTGAATTTGTGCAATTTCAAGTAAACAAATAAGGCTCAAATAATAGGGGATTTTGAATACACAAGTGTTTGAAAACGATTAAATAAAGTAAAAGTTTTGAAAAGAGTTATAACTAAGCATATTGACGAATATAAAGGTGATCCTAGGTTTATTTGTAATATGGATCACATCAATGCAATACCTGGTAATCACTCCTCAAAGAGGGGCTACACGTGGTATTAGTGCACCGGTCATCATATCCATATCTACCCTTCCCACCCCGTTAAGGTATTAAAGCGTGGATTGGTCTCGACCTCTATTGTATGCTATTACCCGTCCCATTCCTATCAGTCCCGGAGGAATTTAGGACTACTATTCCTATAAGAGGGAGGATTTTAGGCTGACTCTTGGGTTTTAAATGTAAAAAGACTAAGGCGACATTCAAAACACACAAGACTTCATATTAGGGGAAGCATGTAAACAACTAAGAGGCTCATATATACCTCCTCAAGCAAAGCACATAAATAGCATGACTTAAACACATTTAGGGTCAGAATTTAAAGTACTAAGACAGGGGAGTTTTAGTTGTTGAAGCAGACCCATTTATTACATAACTCAGATAAGAAGTCCGAATCAGGCCTGCCTGCTGGTTGTAGCAGTTGCTAATTTAACAGAGGCAGATTCAATTTTATCGTTATTACCTAAGGCTTGCCTAAGTGTGTATTGATGATACCCTATAAGCATGATATCTATTACCGATTCAAAATGGTGAAGCAGTAACAGTTTTAATCGAGCAATTTGGATCCTATAAGCATGCTTTCTAAGCCGCATTAATGAAAGGAGTAAGTTGTTTAAACAGATTTAAAGAACTGCGAGTCGAACTGATTTTTTAACTAAACTGGTTTCAGATTTTATGGACATAATCTCTATTGTTGCTGAGTTTAATCTCTACAGACAAGGTATCTAATATTAAAGGCTGATTTGGTCCTATAGGCATGGTATCTAATAAAGTGGAGTAGGCAGGATTTATTTGATCACAGCGAAATTCCTATAGACATGATTTCTATAAAATATTAACCTTATGGGCATGACATCTAATTTTGAATCTGATTTTAACCTTGTAAATTTGACGTCTGGTTATAGCCATTATATCCTATAGGCATGATATCTAATTGTGGAAGTGAAACAATGCAGAAATTTATTAGATAGATCCTATAGGCATGTTATCTAAGAGTAAAATTAACATATGCAGGACTTTATTAAATAGATCATATAGGCATGTTATCTAAGTGTAGAATTAAAACATGCAGAATTTAAAACAGCAGACCTTATAGGCATGTTATCTACTCTCCTAACAACTAAACATACATAATTACCCATCCCTTTCCACTAGCCAACCCCAATATTCGTTACAACTTATTATAGATCAAAATACTGAATTACATCAGAAAAGTGTAAAATAAGAAGTTACAACCATAGGAAGCCTGATTCTGACTTCCTCTTTGAGTTATGGAACAAACCACCTCAAATGCCACTTGTTTCAAAGCTTTTCTCAGACCTGGGTGTGCAAAGTTCCCTAAGGGTCTCAAGGGACCCCGGGCAGTGCTTACACCCAGGCTTGTATAACCAGATAGAGATGAGTGCAGTGTGGAAGGGCCAGCCTTTATGTGTCCAAGTCCAGAGGGAGCTCAAGGGTCCCAAGGCAAGGCTCACACAAGAGGGGCAGAACATAGATTCTAGGAATATAGTGAAAGTGCAGAACATATAGATTTATTTAAAACCAGGACCGGGAAATAGTAAGGGTAAGGGTGATTTGAAAACAGTAGTAGTAAAACATAAACTACACAGAATCGGTAGTTGCACAAAGGGGTCGGTGGTTTTGGGAATGCCCTAGGAGGGGTCAGGTTTGAACATGCATAGCAATAGATGATGCTGGCATGTTCACAAACCAGCCAGAGAATACAAACACAAAGAGGGGATGTGGGGTTTGGGATTCATATACATAGGAGAGCATTAACTCGAAAAGGGGAAGGGAACACATTTCAACATGCTAGTAATGTAACTTGATTGCAGAAACATAAGCACATGAGAGAAGTTGGAACAATTACAGAAACATGTTGTTGTTAATGCTTGGAAATTAACTAGGATATACCAGTAAGAAGCAAAGTGCAGAAAGAAAAAGTAAGCAAACTCCCACAGCCTAGCCTTGGCTTTCAGCCGGCTAGACAAAGCAGTAGCACAAGTAGTAACAGAGAAAAGAGAGAGTTTTGAATGAAGTGTGTGTTCTGAACTCAGATCGTTTGTGTCTGTTAAAGAAAAGGGGGGGGGGTATTTATAGTTTTGAAAACAAGTGGTAAGTAAGGTAATAAGTAAAGTCTTAACACAAACATAGAAGCAATCACAAGTCAAAATCAATTAACACAAATGATTCCCTTTAATTAGGGAATCTCTGTTTAACGGGCAGTAACAGGTCTTAATTAAGGAAAGAAAATAAGTTTGAGGACAGATTGATTATTGTCATAAAAGGGGTAGTAAAAGCAGAAGTAAACAATCAAGTCTAAGTATGAAAATAAACTTATTTTTCGGAAAGAATTCATCAAGGCAAAATATCATAGCAAAGGAAAGGAATCAATTAACTTTAAATAGATGAGTAGAAATTAGGGCTTGTAAGAAAACTTTTTTGTAATCAGTCACAAGATCCAGATCAATCAAGGAAGAGGCTTCAGCATATAAATAGAGTGAACAAAAGCATCAGACATGCGAGGCTAAGCATATTGGCAAAAGAAACAACATACAATAGTAGCAGAAATAAGCATAGGATTCAGTAGTAAAGCAAACATTCGAGGTACAGTAGTCAAGTAGGTCAAGTCACATAGAATCAACAGTGAAGAAAAACATAGTATCGAGTAAAAGAAATCGGAGGCATGAAAGGTATCACAGTAGCAGGTGAGGAAGCCTTTGAAAAGTTAGGGTTTCAACAAAAGTCGAGTTAAAAAGATAGTAAAAACTCAAAAATCAACGAGTTAAACAAGGGAAATGGGGTCAGAAACAAAGAACAAGTACATATTTAAAAAAACAATTTCCGGAACTAGGATAAAACTAAAAAGACCTAGGGTTTTAAAACATGCTGAAAGACATAGAATAACAACATGAGCAAATAGCAAAATTATCAAACCATATTAAGATAAGAGAAGAAAACTTAAAGGAAAAACCCTAATCGTTGAAAGTGAAGAGTCATTTTGAAAGAAAAGTCAAAGAACCTTCGGGAAACACTTAGAAAGTTCATAGGAAGCACAAATCTAAAATAGATCTGAAAGAAATCGAAAGGTCCTAGAGATTAGGGTTTTAGAAAACTCAAAAGAAATGAGAAAGGCCTCGAAAGTTAACGATCCAATCAGAAAAGTCAAGGGTCTGCCTTGAAAGGCCATGAATGGCCAGAGAAATGTCGTGGATGGCCGAAGAAAGGCCATGAACAACAGTCGAGTAAGGACTGGACCAGAGTCCTTTGAGGTCTGGTCATGAAACCATAGAACCAAACACCCAAGAGCCATGGAAGGCTGGTATAGATCTCAAATGACCCCGGAAGGCCGTGGATTCGGTAGGTATTAGGGTGGATTAAGGTGGCGGCGGCTAGGGTTTAGGTGGTATTGCAGAGAGGCTTTGAGAGGAAGGGGATTCTAAGGCGGCGGATTGTATCAAATGGTAGGGTTTTGGGGTCGTTTGGGATTAATTAAGGTAAGGGGCGATGGTGGCCGTTGATCTGAATGATCAACGACCTAGATTAAAAAGGTAGGTGGGTTGGTTTATGAGAATGGGTTTGGGCCTGGTCCGGTGGGTTTAATTGGGTTGGGGATTGGGGTTTAATTTGGGGTTACAATTAGGCTAAAGTTGGAATGCAATTGGGCTAGATTTTAAATAGCCATTTTTCCCTATTTAATTTATAAAAAATAATAAATAAGTTTCTGAAAACCAAATTGAAAGCACTAAAATGATTTATAATGCATAATTAACAATTAAAAATATAGGATCCCATTTTATAAACATGAGACAAATTTAAACCTAAAAATGGCCAATATTGCAATTATGTGCAATTTGCTTTAAAAATACTAAATAAAATTGTAAAAATATGTAAAAATTACTTTAGCCATATTTTGGCATAAATATAAAGATCAAATAAATGAATCATCAAAAATAATAATTTGGACATAATTATTGGGATTTTATGGATGAAAAAGGGAAATAAATCAGTTTAAAAACCTTTACAAATTAAGAAAAAAAAAATAAAACACTTGGACATTCATATATATGCTATTTTGAAAGTATTTTTGCATATTGAAAATATATAGGGAAAAATTGGGTGTCAATAATGGTTAGTACGAGATTTGGAAGACTTCGGGTTGAAATCAGAACACTTGGTTCCTTAAGTTTGGCTAAAAAGGACAAGTTTAACTTCGGTCAACATTTTGAGCAAACGATCTTGGAATCACTGTTGATGATTCCAATAGATTCGTATGATGATTTCGTACTTGGACATACATTCGGATCGAGTTTTGGTAACTCGGGAGCGTTTTGGCGCCTAATAGTGAAAGTTGGTTCTTTGAAGGTTTTTGAAGTTCTTTAAATTTGGTTTGGAGTAGGTTTTGGTGATATCGAGGTCCAAATGGATATTTCGAGACCGGGAATAGTTACGTAATGTCATTTAAGACTTGCACACAAAATTTGGTGCCATTCCGAATAGTTTAAGTACGTTTCGGCGTATTGGGGGTACATTGAAGAACTTGAAGTTCATATTTTTGATTCAATTGGTTTGGGGTGTGATTCTTAGTTTTGATGCTGTTTTGTGCGTTCCATGAGTTCGAGCGAGTTTGTTTTATGATTTTAAACTTGTTGGTATGTTCGAATTGGGCCTCGGGGGCCCTGGGTGTTAACCGGACGAGGCTCGGACCGAGTTGGACTCTGGAAGCATCAGCTGAAGCACCAGACTTCTGGTGTACCTACGAGGCTATGGCCGTAGGTGTGAGCTCGTAGAAGCGAGCTGGAGATCGCAGAAGAGGCTTGAGGCTGGCCAGGCCTGGACCGCAGATGCGCGAAACTTCCGCAGAAGCGGGTTCGCAGGTGCGAGACGTGGCCGCAGGTGCAACAGTGGCCTGGTGTGTTCCGCAGAAGCGGACTTTTGATCGTAGAAGCGGAAGTCCTTCCACAGGTAGGAAAATCGCAGAAGGCAGAACCTTCATTTAATGCGGGACTTAGTCAATTTTGGCTTATTTATTCCATTGTTGGGCAATTGTTGGAGCTCTTAGAGAGGGGATTTCATCTAACACTTTGAGGTAAGTAGTTTCTACCAATTGTGATTTAAATACATAGTTTATGGGTAGATTATAACATGTAAATTAGTGAAAAACCGTGGGTTTAGGTGAAAAACTAGGATTTTGATAAAACTAGGATTTAACAATGAAATTTGTTATGGAACTTAGTAAAAATAATATATTTGAGTTCATGAGGTTATGGGTAACAACTTTCTCTAAAATTTCCGAAATCCGGGCACGTTGGCCGGGGGTGAATTTTAGGGATTCTTAAAATAAGATTGGGAAATCACTTTGATTGTTAGGATATGAACTTTTGACCATGTATTGACTATTTTATATAATATTTGACTAGTTTCGAATCGTTTGGAACCGAATTGAGGGTTTGAGCACAATCTTGAATCAGAAAGTGGGCTTTGAGACGAGGTAAGTCTCTTTTCTAACCTTGTTAGAAAATTAACCCCATAGATGAACTTAATTAATATGTGCTCCAAATTGTTGGGACTACATACGCACGAGGTGACGAGACTCTGTACGTAGCTAATATTTATGCTTATGTCCGAGTAGTTTTAGGTTTACACCATGCCTTGTTGACATTGTTATTTGGTTACGTTTATTAATTGCCTTGAATAGAGCTGAGGTTGAGGATTTTAAAATTTTAAAAGTTCCTACTTGAATTTCTTGTTTTGGAAAAAATGAGGGATATTATGATAACTTGAGAAAATCCATATTAACCGCTTCGCAAGTATATTCCACGAGCGGGGTACATTTTCACTACTCTCATGGGAGCGGGCCGTTTGCCTCAGTAGGTTAATATATGCATCTATGGTTCGTGCAGTTCGACCCTCGACAGTGCGCACAGAAGATGTATATGTATATTTGGATCTGGCCGTACGTCCTCGGCATAAGTCGTGCGTAATAATATTGGAAGCCCTATTATATTTGATATCGTTTCATTGGCTTGGGAGGTTAAATGGTTAAATGAGGGAAATGGTTTAGTACTTACTAATGGTGAAAGGATTGTTTATTTATTTCTTGCCCCGAGTTCTATTATCATTTATATATATCATGTTTAATTAGAATTTCATATATTATATTGTTGGCCCATAGTAAGTATCGAAGTCGACCCCTTGTCACTACTTCTTTGAGGTTAGACTAGATACTCACTGGGTACATGTTGTTTACGTACTCACGCTACGCTTCTGCACTAAATGTGCAGGATTTGAGGCAAGTGCATCTGGATATCAGTCCGGCGCATATCCTTGACTACTCCGAGACTTTGCAGTGAGCTGCCTTCTGAGTCCGTTCTGCAGCAGTCGAAGTCTTTGTTTTGCTTGTATTTTCTGCCTATTTCATTTCAAACTGTACTGTAGTATTCTTTTATATATTCTACTAGTACCTCATACACTTGTGACACCAGGTATTGGCACACACTAGTAGACTTGTGATATTGGTCTATTTCTATGGTTATGATTGCACTCAGTTGCTTTCATTTTATTTATTTTAAATCTGTTACTTCTTAAATCTTTTCAACTAAGGGAAGTTTTAATTACTTGGAAATCTATTAAAAAAAGGGAAATCACGATGTTAGTTCACTATCGGCTTGCCTTGCGACGGCGCTGGGTGCCATCACGGCCTATAATGGAATTGGGTCGTGACAACATGGTATCAAAACACTAGGTTTATGTAGGTCTCACAAGTTATAAGGAGGCCTAATAGTGTCTTGAGGATCGGTGCGGTGACGTCTGTACTTATCTTCGAGAGGCTATAGGGTGTTAGGAAACTACTCTTTCTTCGTCTCTTATCGTGCAATCGATGTTATACTAAGTGTCTTTCTCTTATTCTCATAGATGGGGAGAACGTGCACGTCGAATGTTCCAGACCTGGGTAGATCTGCTCCCTCTGTTGCTAGAGGCCGAGGTAGAAGCCGGGGGAGGGCACCAGCCTGAGGTAGGGGATGGGGATGTCCCAGAGTTGCCCCAGCTATACCACCAGCGGACCCAGTAGAGGATCCCCTTATCGAGGAGCAAGGCGAGGTGCCTGCAGCAAAGTTGGTCCTGGTAGATTTTATGTCAGCACCGGGCTTCCAGGAGGTTATGGGTCGTATGCTACGGTTCATGGACTCTATGACCAGGGCTGGCTTATTTCCAGCAGACCTAGCCACATCTGAGGCGGGTGGGGGAGAACAGATCCCTACTGCTCAGGCTCCTGGGCATGCACCTGCCTTATATCAGACCCCGGGTATACTACTCGTGGGTGGAGCCCAGCCAGTTATAGTAGCTGTACCTGAGCTTAGACCAGCTGCGACCGGCGAGCCGCGGAAGCTATTGGATAGATGGACCAGGCTTCACCATCCTGTCTTCAGGGGTGAGTGACGTGAGGATCCCAAGACTTCATTGATAGGTGCAGTGGCAGACTGCACAACATGAGTATATTAGAGTCCCATGGAGTGGATTTCACTACTTTCCAGCTGGACGATAGGGCACGTAGGTGGTGGCAGTCACATCTTCTGGGCTGACTAACAGGTTCTCCTCCCATGACTTGGGATCAGCTTACACGCCTTTTCTTTGATAGGTATATCCCTCCCTCCTAGAGGGAAGAGTTGTGGTGTAAGTTTGAGCAGCTCCAGCAGGGTCAGATGTCAGTGACCGACTATGAGGCGAGATTCTCTGAGTTGTCTCGGCATGCACTTATGATACTTCTTACTAACGCGGAGAGAGTGCAGAGGTTTGTTGCGAGGTTGCACTCAGGTATTCGGGCCACTATGACCTGGGAGGTTGAGATGGGGACTTCTTATCAGCTAGTAGTAGAGATAGCCTAAAGGATTGAGGGTCACCATCAACGAGGTAGAGAGCAGATGCAGCGGGATAAGCGGTTCCGCTTTTATGGGGAGTTTAGAGGTGCCCCGACTGGGGGTAGAGGTCAGTTTGGGAGGGGTCAGTCTAGCAGACCCACATATCCAGCACTACCACCTCCTCGGGGTGCTCCAGCGCGACCCTACTCCAGTGCCATGCAGAGAGTTCTTACCGCCCACCAGCTATTCAGGATTCTTCCACTGGGTACTCAGGCCATCAGGGTTCTTCCAACGCCTATTTCAGTGCCATGCCAGAGAGTTTATACCGCCCACCAGCTATTCAGCGTTCTTCCAGTGGGTATTTCGGTCATCGGGGTCAGACTTCAAGCAGCAGTCTATGGTACCGAGAGGTTGTTACGAGTGTGGGGATCTGGGTCACATGAAGAGGTTTTGTCCCAGACTTCGGGGCAAGGCAATACAGTAGGGCCATCAGCCCATGATTACAGCACCAACTATCCGATCACCTAGAGGCGGAGGGCATGCGGGTAGGGGCCGTCCTAGACGTGAAGGCCAGGCAGGGGGAGGTCATTCAGCTACTGTTCAGTCAGGCGGAGGCCAACCAGTCGACGCCCCAGCTAGGTTCTATGCTTTTCAGGCCATACCAGATGCAGTGGCCTCAGATTTCGTGATCACATGTATTATTTCTATCTGCGACATGGGTGCTTCGGTGTTATTTGATCCAGGGTCTACCTATTCATATGTGTCATCTCTGTTTGCTCATTTCCTAGATATTCTTCATGAGTCCTTGGGTGTTCCTGTTTATGTGTCCACTCTTGTGGACAATTCTGTTATTTTGGATCGGATCTGTCGGATCTATCGGATCTATCGGTCCTATGTGGTCACATTCTATTGTTTCGAGACTAGAGAAGATCTTCTGTTGCTTGATATGACGACTTTGAGGTCATCATGGGCATGAACTGGCTATCCCCGTATTACGCCATCCTTGATTGCCATGCCAAGACTGATACCTTAGCGATGCCAGAGGTGCCTAGATTGGAAAGGAAGGGTTTGTCTGTCAGTACATCTAGTCGAGCTATCTCTTTTCTGAAGGCTCGACATATGGTCGAGAAGGGTTGTTTGGCTTATCTAGCTTATGTTCGTGATACTACCGTAGAGACTCCGGTGATTGATTCAGTGCCACTAGTCTAGGAACTCTCTGATATGTTTCCTTCTGACTTTTGCATGCCACTGGATTGTGATATCTATTTATGTATTGACATGGCTCCAGGTACCCAGCCTATATCTATCCCACCATACCGCATGGCTCCGAAAGAGTTTAAGGAGCAGCTTGAGGAGTTACTGCCAAAGGGGTTTGTCAAACTAAGTGTATAACCTTGGGGTGCACCAGTGTTATTTATGAAGAAGAAAGATGGGACTATGCGGATGTGCATTGATTACTGCCAGTTGAACAAAGTTACCATTAAGAACAAGTACCCATTTCCGTATATTGATGATTTGTTTGACTAGTTGCAGGGTGCTAGGGTGTCCTCAAAGATCAATTTGAGATCGGGGTAACATCAGTTGATGACTCGTGACTCGGATGTTCCGAAGACTACTTTCCGTACTAGATATGGCCATTACGAGTTTCTAGTGATGTCCTTCGGCTTGAATAATGCCCCAGCGGCATTTAAGGATTTGATGAACAGGGTGTTTAGGCCATACATTGATTCGTTTATCAGTATCTTTATTGATGATATTTTGATCTACTCGTGCAACATGGAGGAGCATGAGATGCAATTGAGACTGGTGCTTCAGACCTTGCGGGAACAGAAACTATATTGTTAAGTTCTCCAAGTGTGAGTTTTGGCTAGATTCTGTAGCATTCTTGGGGCATGTTGTATCGAGCGAGGGTATTAAGGTGGATCTCAAGAAGATTGAGGCAGTTCATAGTTGGCCTCGTCCTACCTCGGCGACTGAGATCAAGAATTTCTTGGCGTTAGCAGGTTATTATCACCTATTCGTGGAGGACTTCTCATCTATTGCAACGCCTCTAACTAGATTGACTCAAAAAGGTGCTTCGTTCCATTAGTCTGATGATTGCGAGGCGAGCTTTCAGAAGCTTAAGACAACTTTGACTACAACACCAATTGTAGTGTTTCCTTCCGGTTCGGGGATGTATACTGTGTATTGCGATGCTTCACGCGTTAGTTTGGGATGTGTATTGATGCAGGAGAGGCGAGTTATTGCCTATGCTTCACGTCAGCTAAAGATCCATGAGAAGAATTACCCTGTGCACGATTTGGAGTTTACTGCGATTGTTCATGCTCTTATGATCTGGAGGCATTATTTTTATGGGGTGTCCTGTGAGGTTTACATTGATCATCGCAGCTTACAGCATTTTTTCAAGCAAAGGGATCTCAATTTAAGGTAGGGAAGGATTATGATATCACCATTCTTTATCATTTTGGCAAGATAAATGTAGTCGCGGATGCCTTGAGCAGAAAGGCAGAGACTAAGGGTAGCTTGGCATTGATTTTAGCAGACGAGAGGCCACTAGCTTTGACATTCAGTCCTTGGCTAACAGACTTGTGAGGTTGGATATTTCTGAGCCCAGCCGAGTTATTGTATGTGTCATTGCCCAGTCTTCACTATTGGAGCAGATCAAGGCTCGATAGTTTGATGATCCGCACTTGATGGTTCTCAGAGAGACGGTACTACAGGGTGGTGCCAAAGAGGTTTGTATCGGCGAGGATGGTGTTTTTCGACTCCAGGGCCGTCTATGTGTTCCTAATATCGATAACGGAGAGGATTCTAGAGGAGGCACATAGTTCTTGATATTCCATTCATCCAGGTGCTACAAAGATGTATCACGACATGAGGCAGCATTATAGGTGGCGGTGGATGAAGAACTACATAGTTGAGTATGTATCTAGATGCCTAAATTGCCAGCAGGTTAAGTATAAACACCAGAGGCCAGGTGGCCTACTCCAGCAGATGACTATATCGGAGTGGAAATAGGAGCACATTTCTATGGACTTCATAGTTAGGTTGTCGCAGACCTTGCGGAAGTTTGATGTAGTTTGGGTCATTGTCGACAAGTTGACCAAGTCGGCACACTTCATTTTAGTTGTGACTAACGTATACTTCAGAGAGGCTGGCCCACATATATATTCAGGAGATAGTTTATTTGCATAGTGTGCCCGTTTCCATCATATCAGATAGAGGCCCTCAGTTTAGTTCGCATTTTTTGAGAGCAGTACAGGGTGAGTTGGGGACCCACGTAGATCTCAGCACAACATTTCATCCACAGACCGACGGGCAGTTGGAGTGGACAATTCAGATCTTGGAGGACATGCTCAGAGCATGTGTGATTGACTTTGGAGGGAAGTGGGATCGATTCTTACTTTTGGACGAGTTTGCTTATAACAACAGTTATCAGTCCAGCATCGACATGGCTCTATTTGAGGCTTTGTATGGTTGCCGATGTCGTTCTCCCATCGGCCAGTTTGAGCCTGGCGAGGTTAAGTTATATGGTATTGATTTGGTGAAGGATGCCTTGGAAAAGGTAAAGTTAATTCAGGAGCGACTTCGCACAGGCCAGCCCAGACAGAAGAGTTACGTGGATCAGAAGGCGCGTGATTTATCATTTATGGTATGCGAGAAGGTTCTCTTGAAAGTCTCCCCAATAAATGGGATCATGAGGTTTGGGAAGAAGGGCAAGTTGAGCCCAAGGTGTATAGGCCCATTTGAGGTGTTGAGACGAGTCGACGAATTTGCTTATGAGCTTGCTTTACCTCCCAGTCTATCAGGAGTTCATCCGATTTTTCACGTGTCTATGCTTTGGAGGTATCATGCCGACTTGTCACATGTGTTAGACTTCGGCAGAGTTCAGTTAGAAGAGAGCCTAGGTTATGAGGAGGAGCCAGTTACCAATGTTGATAGGCAGGTTCACCAGTTGAGATCCAAGAGGATTTCCGCGGTAAAGGTTCAGTGGAGGGGCCAACCAGTCGAGGAGGCGGCTTGGGAATCCGAGAAGAACATGCGGAGCAAATATCCATAGTTATTTAGCACTCCAGGTATGATTCTAAACACGTTCGAGGACGAACGTTTTTTTAAGAGGTGGAGAATGTAATGACCCGACCGGTCGTTTTGCTTTCTAGAACCCCGTTCCCCTAAATAAGACCTCCCGTAGGTGCTTTAACAGTTTTATGACTTACAGGGATGGTTAGTTCGAGATTTGGAAGAGCCCGGGTTGAAATCAGAACACTTGGTTCCTTAAGGTTGGCTAAAAAGGTCAAGTTTGACTTCGGTCAACATTTTGAGCAAACTACCTCGGAATCAGGATTTGACGGTTCCAATAGGGTTGTATGATGATTTTGGACTTGGGCATACATTTGGATCGAGTTTTGGGAGACCCAGGAGCGTTTTGGCGCCTAATAGTGAAAGTTAGTTCTTTGAAGGTTTTTGAAGTTCTTTAGATTTGGTTTGGAGTGGGTTTTGGTGATATCGAGGTCCAAATGGGATTCCAAGACCGGGAATAGCTCCGTAATGTCATTTAAGACTTGCACGCAAGATTTGGTGTCATTCCGAGTAGCTTAAGTACGTTTCGGTGCATTGGAAGTAAATTGAAGAACGTGAAGTTCATATTTATGATTCATTTGGTTTGGGGTGTGATTCTTAGTTTTGATGTTGTTTTGTGCGTTTCGAGAGTTTGAGCGAGTTCGTTTTGTGATTTCAAACTTGTTGGTATGTTCGGACGGTGCCTCGGGGGCCCCGACTGTTAGAGAGGCTCGGACCAAGTTGAACTTGGGAAGCATCAGCTGAAGCACCAGACCTCTGGTGTAGTTGCACCTGCGAGGCTATGGCTGCAGGTGCGAGCTCGTAGAAGCGAGCCGGAGATTGCAGAAGCGGCCTGAGGCTGGCCAGGCCTGGACCGCAGATGCGGCAAAGCTTCCACGGATACGGTGCCCGTCTGCAGAAGCGGGTTCGCAGGTGCGAGACGTAGCCGCTGGTGCGATTGGCCAGTGGCCTGGCGTATTCCGCAGAAGCCGACTTTTGACTGCAGAAACGGTGCGAAAAATCGCAGAAGGCAGAACCTTCATTTAATGCGGGACTTAGTCATTTTTGGCTCATTTATTCCATTGTTGGGGATTCTTGGAGCTCTTAGAGAGGGAATTTCATCTAACACTTTGAGGTAAGTAATTTCTACCAAATGTGAGTTAAATACATAGTTTATGGGTAGATTATAACATGTAAATTAGTGAAAAATCGTCGGTTTAGGTGAAAACCTATGATTTTTGATAAAAATAGGATTTAACCATGAAATTTGTCATGGAACTTAGTAAAAATCATATATTTGGGTTCATGAGGTTATGGGTAACAAGTTTCTTTGAAAATTTCCAGAATCCGGGCACGTGGGCCCGAGGGTGAATTTTAGGGATTCTTCAAATAGGATTGGGAAATCACTTTGATAGGTAGGATATGAACTTTTGATCATGTATTGACTATTTTATATAAAATTTGACTAGTTTCGAGTCGTTTGGCACAGAATTGAGGGTATGAGTACAATCTTGGACCGGAAAGTGGGCTTTGAGACGAGGTAAGTCTCTTTTCTAACTTTGTAAGAGGGAATTAAACCCATATGCAAACTTAATTAGTATGTGCTCAAAATTGTGGGGGCTAAGTACGCACGAGGTGACGAGAGTCTGTAGGTAGCTACTATTTATGCTTATACACCATGCTTTGTTGACACCGTTATTTGATTACGTTTATTATTGTGTTGAATAGAGCTGAGGTTGAGTTTTTAAAAGTTCCTAGTTGAATTTCTTGTTTTGGAAAGAATTGAGGGATATTATGATAACTTGAGATAATCCATATTCAACCGCGTCGCAAGTATATTTTGCGAGCGGGGTAAATTTTTACTACTCTCATGGGAGCGGGTCGTTCGCCTCGGCTGGTTAATAGATGCATCTATGGTTTGTGCCGTTCGACCCTCGACAATGCACACAGTATATGTATATGTATATTTTGATCGGGCCGCATGTCCTTAGCATAATTCGCCCTATTATACTAGATATCGTTTCATTGGCTTGGGAGGTTAAATGGTTATATGAGGGAAATGGTTTAGTACTTACTAATGGTAAAAGGATTATTTGTTTATTTCTTGCCCCGAGTTCTATTTTCATTTATATATATCATGTTTGATTAGAATTTCATATATTATATTGTTGGCCCATGGTAAGTGTCGAAGTCGACCCCTCGTCACTACTTCTTCGAGGTTAGACAAGAAACTTACTAGGTACATGTTTTTATGTACTCACTCTACACTTTTGCACTAAATGTGCAGGATCTGAGGTAGGTGCATCTGGATATCAGTCCGCGCGCATCCTTGACTACTCCGAGACTTTGCGGTGAGTTGCCTTCCGAGCCTGTTCTGCAGCACCCAAAGTCTTTCTTTTGCTTGTATTTTCTATCTATTTCATTTCAGATAGTAGTGTAGTATTCTTTTAAATATTCTACTAGTAGCTCATACACTTGTGACACCAGGTCTTGGCACACACTAGTAGACCAGTGATTTTGGTCTATTTCTATGGTTATGATTGCACTCAGTTGCTTTCGTTTTATGTATCTTAAATATGTTATTTCTTAAATCTTTTAAATTAAGGGAAGTTTTAATTACTTGGTGTCACGACCCAATTTCACCTCAGGTCGTGATGGCGCCCAACACCGTTGTCAGGCAAACCAACGCGGAAATATTAATAAGTTCCAGTTTTACTTTTTACAAAACAGTTACCAGAATCTCTAAGTTTGAATTTAAAACAAACGATAATTAATATCGTACCATAATAGTTATACAATCCCAACACAAAATAGTCTACTAATGTGTGTCCCAAAACCTGGTGTCACAAGTATGTGGGCATCTAGTAGGATATATAAAATAATAAATCTATTCTACTGTCTGAAATTGAGTAGACAGCCAAAAGTAAAGAAAGACTCCATCGGGCTGCTGAATGGCGTAGGAAGGGAGCAGCTCACCGTGGAATCTCGGGCCGGATCAAGAGTATGCACCAGCCTGGTAACCAGATGTACCTGCCTCAGATCCTGTACAATTAAGTACAGAAGTGTAGTATGAGTACATAATATGTATCCAGTAAGTATCCTGTCTAATCTCGAAGAAGCAGAGACGAGAGATCGACTTGACACTTACTAGGGCCAAATAATATGAGAAAGCGTTATACTAAGCATGGATAGCACAAATAATTAACAACTTATAACAGGTCCTTTCCTAGATAATATCACCGTTAGCCATTTACATTTCAGAGCATATAAACAAGTTCAGTCCACAGCAATATACCGAGCAAGAAGCATACGCAAGTAGTACCGAGGTCGTACGGCCCGATCCAACATAATAGTAAAGTATGCACTGCTGGAGGGTCGAACAACGCGAACCATAGATGCATCTATTACCCTGCTCGCGAATTATACATGCGACGCGGTCAAATGTAATTAAGCACAACAAACAGGTAGACAAGAATATATTAGGGAAGCAATTACCCACAGAAATGTCAACTCCTCTTTAAACGATCAAGAAAGTGATGTTTCTCGTATTCATTTCATTTACCACATTCAACATGGTTTAAGCAATCCAAATTAACCATAAAGTCACAAGAATATCACATAAAGCATGCTTTTGGGTCCTAGACTACCCGGACTTAAGCATAATAGTGGCTACGCACGGACTCTCGTCACCTAGTGCGTACGTAGCCCCCGCATTTAGTGGAAAATTATTCAATAACACCTATAGGGACCATTCCCTCTTACAAGGTTAGATAGGAGACTCACCTCGCTCCAAAGCGTACTTCCAATATCAAGAACGTGCTCAAACCCCCAATTTGGAGCCGAACGATCCAAACTAATTAAACGAGGTAGGAACTAGTCAATACAAGCTCATGAGTTCGCATTTTAATTACTAAAGTAATTTCCCAACCTTAATCATAAGTTTCCTAAAATCCGACCCCGGGCCCACGCGTCCGGATTCTGAAATTTTTCGAAGAAAGTTGTTCTCTATAACCTAAGGATCAATAACATATGATTTCTACTTCATTACATAACAAATTTCATGGTAAAATCTAAGTTTTATCAAAACCCTAGGCTTTGCTCTAATCCCATGATTTTTCCCTAATTTTTATGTGTTAATCTACCGAAAACCCAAGTATTAAACTCACATTAAGTAGAAATAACTTACCTTACAATGCTATGTTGAAATCCCCTCTTTGAAAGCTCCCAAATCGCCAAAGTGTAGATATAAAATGAAATAAATGGCCTAAGTCTCGTTTTTAAAAGCTGTGCCCAGGCCTCTGATGTCGCATTTGCGATATCAGGTTCGCAAATGCGAACTCGCAATTGCGAACTGGCCCTCCTCCTGCTTTGATCGCAAATGCGATCCTGGGGTCGCAAATGCGGACCCTGCAGGGTTCGCAATTGCGAAGAAATTGTCGCAAATGCGACGACTGCCCACCGCCTGCCTTCATCGCAAATGTGAGGTCCGCAATTGCGAACAATTCCTCGCATTTGCGAGACGTGCAACCTTTCACAGAAACACCATAAAACTGGGGTGTTTTTCACCCCCAACCCATGCACGAAACTCACCCTAGCCCTAGGGGCTCCACTTCGAACACCCACATAAGTCCAACAACCTTGTACAAACTTGCTCGAGTGATCAAATCACCAAAATAACAACTAAAACTACGAATTCAACTCCAAAACGCATGAAATCCTTAAGAACACTCAAATTCCTATTTTTACGACCGAACGTTCGAATCACGTCAAATCAGTCCCGTTTCTCACCAAATTTCACAGACAAGACTTAAATATTATATTGGACCTGTACCGGGTTCCGGAACCAACATACGGACCCGATACCATCATGATCAAACATTATTAAATTCTTTTAATCCTTGGAAATTTTAGTTTAACAATTTTTAACAAAATTCATTACTCTAGCTAGGGACCTCGGAATTCGATTCCGGGCATAGGCCCAGATCCCATATTTTCCTACGGACCCTCCGAGACTGTCAAAACGCCAGTCCGGGTCCGTTTACTAAAAATGTTGACCAACGTCAAACTTAGCCTTTTAAGAAATCTTAGGGAATCAAGTGTGCCTATTTCAACCCAAACTCTTCCAAATCCCGAACCAACCATCCCCGCAGGTCGTAAATTAGTTAAAGCAAGTGCGAGAAGTCTTATTTAGGGGAACGAGGTTCTAAAAAGCGAAACAACCAGTCGGGTCGTTACGTCCTCCACCTCTTAAACAAACGTTCATCCTCGAACGAGTTTAGATTCATACCTGAAGTGCCGAATAAGTGTGGATATATGATCCGCATATCCTCCTCGGACTCCCAGGTTGCCTCCTTGACTGGTTGGCCCCTCCACTGGACCATTACTGCAGAAACCCTCTTGGATCTCAACTGGCGCTCCTGCCTATCAATAATGGCAACTGGCTCCTCCTTGTAGCTCAATCTCTCGTCTAGATGAATAGTGCTGAAGTCTAACACATGAGACTAGTCGGCGTGGTACCTCCGAAGCATAGACACATGAAAAACTGGATGGACTCCCAATAAGCTGGGAGGTAAAGCAAGCTCATATGCCACCTCCCCAACTCGCTTCAACACCTTAAATGGGCCAATAAACCTTGGGCTCAACTTG
>NW_017673683.1:76471-96868 GCF_001879085.1 Nicotiana attenuata
GATGGTGACTTTGTTCAGCTGGCGGTAATCAATGCATATCCTCATAGTCCCATCCTTCTTCTTCACAAATAACAATGGGGCAACCCAAGGTGATACACTGGTCCTAACAAACCCCTTCGCCAACAACTCCTCAAGCTGCTCCTTCAACTCCTTCAACTCTTTCGGAGCCATACGGTACGGTGGAATAGATATAGGCTGGGTACCTGGAGCCAAATCAATACAGAAATCAATATCGCGATCCGGTGGCATGCTAGGAAGATCAGAAGGAAACACATCGGCGAACTCCCGAACTACTGGAACTGAATCAATCATCGGAGACTCTGCGGTGGTGTCTCGAACATAAGCCAGATAAGCCAAACACCCCTTCTCGACCATATGCCGAGCCTTCAGGAAAGAGATGACACGACTGGATGTATCAACTGTGGAACCCTTCCACTCCAACCCTGGCAACCCTGGCATCGCTAATGTAACAGTCTTGGCATGGCAATCGAGGACGGCGTGGTATGGGGATAACCAATCCATGCCCAAGATGACCTCAAAGTCGATCATATCAAGCAACAGGAGATCTGCTCTAGCAAAACCACAGAATGTGACCACACAGGATCGGTAGATCCGATCCACAACCACAGAGTCGCCCACATGAGTGGACACATGAAC
The DNA here is from genome assembly GCF_001879085.1 of Nicotiana attenuata. Classification (NCBI taxonomy): domain Eukaryota; kingdom Viridiplantae; phylum Streptophyta; class Magnoliopsida; order Solanales; family Solanaceae; genus Nicotiana; species Nicotiana attenuata. The sequence goes on from NW_017673683.1 coordinate 77,129, forward strand.
AGGAGTGCCCAAAGGCTCAGGAGCAATAACCAGAAAACTAGCAAACAGAGATGATACATATGAATAGGTGGACCCTGGATCAAATAATACCGAAGCATCTCTACCGCATACGGAAATATACCTGTGATAACGGCATCTGAGGCCAATGCATCCGGTCTGGCCGGAAGGGCATAGAATCTGGCTGGAGCGCCGGCTAGCTGGCCTCCACCTGACTAAGCAGTAGCTGGCTGACCTCTCCCTGTCTAGCCTCTGCCTCTAGGACGGCCTCTACCACTCTGTCCCCCGCATCTAGGCGGCTGGACAACCGGTGCCGAAATCATAGGCTGCTGACCCTGCTGTACTGCCTTGCCCCGAAGCCTGGGGTTGGTCCTCTTTATGTGACCTGGATCTCCACACTCGTAGCAACCTCTCGGCACCACAGCCTGCTATCCAGAAGCCTGGCCCTGATGGCCTGAAAACCCACCGGAAGAACTCGGATTGGCTGGAGGACGATATGAACTCTTTGGCGTAGCACTGGAATAGGAACCAGAAGAACCCTGGGGACCTGAATGTCCACTGGAAGAACCCTAAATAGCTGGCGGATGGTAGGAACTCTCTAGGATGGCACTGAAATAGGGGTGCGCTTGAGCACCTCGAGGAGGTGGTGGTGCTGAATATGGGGGCCTACTAGGCTGGCCCCTCCCAAACTGACCTCTGCCCCTAGCTGGGTCGCCTCTGAACTCTCCGGAGAATCGGGCCCTCTTGTCCTGCTGCGCCTGCTCTCTACCCCTCAGACGGTAGCCCTCATTCTCCGAGCAATCTCCACCACTAGCTGATAAGGAGTCCTCATCTCCACCTCTCGGGCCATGTTGGCCCTAATGCTAGAATGCAACCCTGCAACAAACCTCCGAACCCTCTCTGCGTCAGTAGGAAGTATCATCAGTGCATGGCGGGATAACTCAGAAAACCTCGCCTCATAGTCGGTCACGGATATCTGTCCCTGCTCCAGCTGCTCAAACTGGTACCGTAGCTCTTCCCTATCAGAGGGTGGGATATACCTGTCCAGGAATAACTGTGTGAACTGACCCCAAGTGATAGGACGAGAACCTGCTGGTCTGCCAAGAACATACGACTGCCACCATCCAGCTGGAAAGTAGTGAAGTCGACCCCATGCGACTCCAATATCCTCATGTTGTGTAGTTTGTCCCTGTACCTATCAATGATGTCCTGGGCATCCACATGACGCTCACCCCCGAAGACAGGAGGGTGAAGTCTAGTCCATCTATCTAACAACTTCTGCGGTCACCAGCCGTAACTGGTCTGGGCTCGGGCACCACTGTAGCAACTGACTGAGCCCCATCCGCGGTAGTACACCCAGAGTATGATACACTGCAGCTGCATGTCTAGGAGCCTGAGCAGTAGGGGTCTGTGCTCCCCCTCCTGCATGTGATGTAGTTGGATCCGCTGGAAATAACCCAGCCTGAGTCATGGTGTCCATGAACCGCAACATGCGGCCCATGACCTCCTGAAATCCCGGTGCTGTCATGAAGTCCGCAGGGGTAGGCTCAGCTGCAGGCACCTCGCCCTGCTCTTCAATGATGGGATCTTCCACATGATCCGTCAGTGGTGCTACTGGGATAGCTCTGGGACGCCCTCGTCCCTTACCTCGGGCCGGTGCCCTCCCCCAGCCTCTGCCTCGGCCTCTAGCAACGGGGGGAGCAGCTCCTCTCGGGTGTGGAACAGCTGCTGTGCGCATCCTCACCATCTGTGAGAGAATAGAAGAGGGGAAATTTAGTATACTAACCACTGCACAATGGGGAATGAAGAAAGAGTAGTTTCTTAACACCCTATAGCCTCTCGAAGATAAATATAGACGTCTCAGTACCGATCCGCAAGACTCTACTAGGTTTTCCCATGACTTGTGAGACCTACGTGAACCTAGTGCTCTGATACCATATTGTCACGACCCAATTTCACCTCAGATCGTGATGGCGCCCAACACCGTTATCAGGCAAGCCAACGCGGAAATATTAATAAGTTCCAGTTTTACTTTTTACAAAACAGTTACTAGAATCTCTAAGTTTGAATTTAAAACAAACGATAATTAACATTGTACCATAATAGTTATACAATCCCAACAAAAAATAGTCTACTAATGTGTGTGCCAAGACCTGGTGTCACAAGTAAGTGGACATCTAGTAGGATATACAAAAGAACAAATCTATCCTACTGTCTGAAATAGAATAGACAGCCAAAAGTAAAGAAACACTCCATCGGGCTGCTTAACAGCGTAGGAAGGGAGCAGCTCACCGTGGAATCTCGGGCCGGATCAAGAGTATGCACCAGCCTGGTAACCAGATGTACCTGCCTCAGATCCTGTACAATTAAGTGCAGAAGTGTATTAGGAGTACATAAACAATATGTACCCAGTAAGTATCCTGTCTAATCTCGATGAAGTAGAGACGAGAGGTCGACTTGACACTTACTAGGGTCAAATAATATGAGAAAGCATTATACTAAGCATGGATAGCACAAATAATTAACAACTTATAGCAAGAAGTAACATGTCCTTTCCTAGATAATATCACAGTTAGCCATTTACATTTCAGAGTATATAAACAAGTTCAGTCCACAACAACATACCAAGCAAGAAGCATACGCAAGTAGTGCCGAGATCGTACGGCCTGATCCAGCATAATAGTAAAGTGTGCACTGCTGGAGGGTCAAACGGCGCGAACCATAGATGCATCTATTACCCCGCTCGCAAATCATACATGCGACCGGTCAAATGTAATTAAGCACAACAAACAGGCAGATAAGAATATATCAGGGAATCAATTACCCACAGAAATGTCAACTCCTCTTTAAAGGATCAAGAAAGTGATGTTTCTCGTATTAATATCATTTACCACATTCAACATGGTTTAAGCAATCCAAATTAACCATAAAGTCACAAGAATATCACATAAAGCATGCTTTTGGGTCCTAGACTACCCGGACTTAAGCAAAATAGTGGCTACGCACGGACTCTCGTCACCTAGTGCGTACGTAGCCCCCGCATTTAGTGGAAAATTATTCAATTATTACACCTATGGGGACAATTCCCTCTTACAAGGTTAGATAGGAGACTCACCTCGCTCCAAAGCGTACTTCCAATATCAAGAACGTGCTCAAACCCCCCAATTTGGAGCCGAACAATCCAAAACTAATTAAACGAGGTAGGAACTAGTCAATACAAGCTCATGAGTTCGCATTTTAATTACTAAAGTAATTTCCCAACCTTAATCATAAGTTTCCTAAAATTCGACCCCGGGCCCACGTGTCCGGATTCCAAAAATTTTCGAAGAAAGTTGTTCTCTATAACCTAAGGATCAATAATATATGATTTATACTTCATTCCATAACAAATTTTATGGTAAAATCTAAGTTTTATCAAAACCCTAGGCTTTGCTCTAATCTCACGATTTTTCCCTAATTTTTGTGTGTTAATCTACCCAAAACCCAAGTATTAAACTCACATCGGAAAAGGGTCAAAAGTATCCCTATCGTTTGCTAAATGGTTTATAAATACCCTCCGTTCATCGATCCGTCCAAAAAATACACTCCGTCCATCTATCCGTTCAAAAAAACACCCGAAGTTAATTCTATTAACAAAAATACCCCCGCGACTAACGGCAGAACTGATGGAGTGTGTTTTTTTTGAACGGATAGATGGACGGAGGGTATTTATAAACCATTTAGCAAACGATAGGGATTATTGACCAAGAATCAAATATGGGTCTAATCTTTACCCATTTACCTGGTCCGACCCTATTTATTTGACCCGCCTAATTATTTTCTTTCTTTTTCTTTGCTTTTTTTTTTCCTCTCTTTTTCCTTATCACCCAGTGCACCCACTCTCATCTCACAAAGAATTTTTAGAGTTTCTTTGTTGAAACAAATTTTTCTTTGTGTTTGAAAATATGGCTTTGGCTTTCACTTCATCTGCAATTCATGGCTCTTTGTCCTCCTCCTCTTCTTCTTATGAACATCCCAAAGGTAACCCTTTACTTTTTTTTACCTTTTATAGTTTCAATTTTTATTCTAGAATGTGATAATTTCAAGCTTTTTAGCACCTTGGTTTCAATTTTCTTGTGTGCTTGTATCAGTTATATGTAGTTGTTTTTTCTCTGTTATTTCGTGGCTCGTTTGTCTTCTTATGAACAATCCAAAGATTTTCATTACTTGTCCCTTTCAAAGTTTCAATATTTCTCCTAGATTTGATTGATATATTTGGCCAATTTTAGCATTTGGGCTCAATTTTTTTTCCAGATTTTTGGTTTGTTTTTATTCTTGTCTTCTTACTTAACAACCCAAATGTATCTGTTGATTTTTCATTTAAGAGTTTCAATACTTATCCTGAGTTTGATTGGAGAAATTTCAGAATTTGGTTTGAATTTCGGGTTATTTGATTTTGGGTTTTATCTATTCTTTAATTAATTTGTTATTGTGTGAAGAAGAAGAAAGGGGGAGATCAGATGAGTGGGAATGGGTGTGATAGATACTACCCATTTTTGTAAATGGGTCGGATAAGGTGCATGGGTTGAAATAATATCCATTTTTTGTTCCAGTCAAAGATTGCCACGTGGCCCAATTAAAAATCCCTATCGTTTGCTAAATGGTTTATAAATACCCTCCGTCTATCTATCCGTTCAAAAAAACACACTCCATTAGTTCTGCCGTTAGTCGCGGGGGGTATTTTTGTTAATAGAATTAACTTCGTGTGTTTTTTTGAACGGATAGATGGACAGAGTGTATTTTTTTGAACGGATAGATGGACGGAGGGTATTTATAAACCATTTATCAAACAATAGGGATAGTTTTGGCCCTTTTCCGAACTCACATTAAGTAGAAGTAACTTACCTCACAATGCTATGTTGAAATCCCCTCTTTGAAAGCTCCCAAATCGCCCAAGTCTAGAGATAAAATGATATAAATGGCCTAAGTCCCGTTTTTAAAAGCTGTGTCCAGGCTTCTGATGTTGCATTTGCGACATCAGGTTCGCAAATGCGAACTCACAATTGCGACAAAAGCTTCGCAATTGCGAATTGGCCCTCCTCCTGCTTTGATCGCAAATGCGATCTTGGGGTCGCAAATGCAGACCTGCAGGGTTCCCAATTGCGAAGAAATTGTCGCAAATGAGACGACTGCCCACCGCCTGCCTTCATCGCAAATGCGATGGTTTCCCCGCAAATGCGAGGTCCGCAATTGCGAAGAATTCCTCGCATTTGCGAGATATGCAACCTTTCACAGAAACACCAGGAAACTAGGGTGTTTTTCACCCCCAACCCATGCCCGAAACTCACCCGAGCCATCGGGGCTCTACTCCGAACACCCACACAAGTCCAACAACCTTGTACAAACTTGCTCGAGCGATAAAATCGCCGAAATAACATCTAAAACTATGTATTCAACTCCAAAACACATGAAATCCTTAAGAACACTCAAAGTCCTATTTTTACAACCGGACGTCCGAATCACATCAAATCAGTCCTGTTTCTCACCAAATTTCACAAACAAGACTTAAATATTATATTGGACCTGTACCGGGCTCCGGAACTAACATACGAGCCCGATACCATCATGATCAAACATTCTCAAATTCTTTAAATCCTTGGAAATTTCAGTTTAATAATTTTTAATAAAAATTCATTACATGGGCTAGGAACCTCGGAATTCGATTCCGGGCATACGCCCAGATCCCATATTTTCCTACGGACCCTTCGGGACTGTCAGAACGCCAGTCCGGGTCTGTTTACTAAAAATATTGAGCAAAGTCAAACTTAGCCTTTTAAGAAATCTTAGGGAATCAAGTGTGCCTATTTCAACCCAAATTCTTTGAAATCTCGAACCAACCATCCCCGCAGGTCGTAAATTAGTTAAGGCGAGCGTAGGAAGTCTTATTTAGGGGAACGGGGTTCTAAAAAGCGAAACGACCAGTCGGGTCGTTACACTTGGAAATCTATTTAAAAAGGGGGGAAATCACGAAGTTAGTTCACTGTCGGCTTGCCTAGCGACGGCGCTGAGCGCCATCACGGCCTATAATGGAATTGGGTCGTGACAGGAAGTGACCATAAATATATATTTTGCTATAAAAACTAAAAGGTAGCTAAAAAAATTATATTTTAAAAGGATTTTATTTTTAATAAGTAGGATGTAAAGCTTTGTTATAGGTCAAAGTTCCTTGTTAATTGTCAAAACTAATTTTAAGCTCAACTCAACAAATGTTGATTTTGATGATGATTAGCAATACTGTTGAGATTTTCATGTAAAAGAATAATAAATTAAAAATCATAAATATTGATATTTAAATAATTTATATTTTTGTATCTATATAATTCATTTTACTCGTTTGAAATAAAATATATATCTATATCTATATCTATACTATATTAAAAGCACGAAGGCCTTTAGCGAAATATCGTTCGTCATTTTTACCCTTTAAAAATAAAGTTCATACTAGGCAAAATAGTCATTCTAGGTAATTCCATAATATTTAGGAATATTCATTTAATTATTTTCCAAATCTATATTATATTAAAAGCACGAAGGCCCTTAGCGAAATGTCGTTCGCCTTTTTTACCCTTTAAAAATAAATTTCACATTAGACAAAACGGTAATTTGATAAATTTTTCATAAAATTTAGGAGTTAAAAAGCAACTAAAATTTTAAGCATTAAATCTTCCTTTATTTGAATTATGCAAAAAGTTCTAAAATTTAGGACCTTAAAATTTGTTAAAGATTTCAACTTACGTGTATCATTTCCTTATTTGAACCTCCACGTTAAATTTTTTAGTAATATAACTTAAGAATTAACTTATTTCATTTATTAAAAAATGAAATTAGTTGAAGTAGCAGAAAATCAACAAATAGATAAAATTAGTTAGGAATTAGGGGAAGGAATAAAAAGTACACGAACATATTATGGAGTAAGATAATACGAGAAGGAACATACGATGTTAGTTTATTTCGGAACAAAGTCTAGTTCACGGTTCTAACAATATTCTCTTTAACTATAAATTAAATATTTAACACAATCATGCCGAACAAATTATTATCCCATTCAAAAAGGAATTTTTTATTCAATGATTTTTGCAAAACGTTATTTTAAAACTACATTGAATAATTAGAACAAATAAAAATTATTTAAGAGTATAAAAGAGAAAAAAAAAGTTGTTGGCAAGAGTCAATAAAAATAAAGATTCAAAAGAAAAATGTCAGATCAGATTTTTTATTCTTTGAGAGTAGAATTCTTAGTAGGAAAAATTATAATTGCAGTTAAAATTATAAAATTTGTGATGAACTAATGTTTAAAATTTGAATAATGAAAAATAAGTTATTACATTTAATGTTGAGGAAAAAATAATCAAGTCTTTAAATTAAGTTACCCTGAATGTTGAAAAGAATTAACTAAATCTTTCCATTAACTAACTAGCAAAAAAGTGAAATTTAGTTTTTTTTTTTTTTTTTTCAAATTCATCACATGAGTAAATTATTTTTCAATTAACTAAACTCTTAGCAATTGAGAACTTTTGCGGTTCAAGATATCTTTCTTTTTTGAGATCAAATATATTATTTAATACTTTATTTATTCCAAAAAGAATAACACTAATTTTTTTAATTCATTTAAAAAATCCATAATACTTTTAAATTTAAAATAATCAAACATGAATATTTTATTTTATCTTTAATAACAAACTTTTATAGCCACTCAAAAATTATGCTATTTGTAAGATCACAAGTTTCAAAAGTCTTCCTTTCCTATTTTCTTAAATTTCGTATCCAGTTAAACTAAATTAAAGCACATGGATGATAATATTAATCTAATTCTAAAGCATTATATTCATTGATATGGTTACACGCGCAAAGCGCGTACCCTAATACTAGTATCTATGAATAGTCATTAAATTATTTCCCTAATATCTAGAATATTCCTTTAATTTTACTAGAAATCTTTCCTTATTTAAAATATATAAGAACTATTAATATTTAGGACTTTAAAAGTAATAAAAGTTTTACCTTATTTAAATTATTTTTCCATTTAAATTAACATACTTCTCATATTGAGATAATATGAATTATATTATTTGATGGGCGTGGAACTCGCTTGAGAAACAAACGTAGGTTTATTATTATATTTTTTAAATCAAAAGATCCAAACGCCATTAGTTATGTTTTTTATTTTTAATTTAGTTCTGAAATTTTAGAAAATAATTACTCCCTCCGTTTTATTTTATGTGAACCTATTTTCTTTTTGGTCCGTTCCAAAAAGAATGACCTCTTTCTAAATTTGGAAACAATTTAGCTTAAACTTCCAATTCTATCCTTAATGAGAAACTTTTATAACCACACAAATACTCTTGACCCCTTTTTGACTTGTTTAGGACCATAAATTTCAAAAGTCTTCGATTTTTCTTAAACTTCGTGCCCAGTCAAACAGTTCACATAAATTGGAACGGAGGGAGTACCTTCAATTATTAATATAAGGCAAAATACATACTTTACCCATCGACCTTGTCCCCAAATTTCACTTACACACCTATTAAATACAGGAATAATATTGCACACCAAATTTTTTTAAGGTGTGTCAATTATACACCACTTCGGTGTTTGACTACATCTGTTTAAAGATTACTATTACACGCGCCAATTAGCATCTGACACGTGTCATAAATAGAGGGAAAAAAACCTCTACCCCCCCCCCCGTCCCTCCTCTCCTAATCTTCCCAAATAAACAAAATACAGAAAAGAAAAACACCGCCCCTCGTCATCTTCCCAACCCCATCATCTTCTCCACTACCACCAATGCTTCCACCACAAGCACCTTGTTCCATAAATATAAATTTAACTCTTTGCCGATTTTTAACAAGTTTTAACAACATTCATCACAAATTCTTACACAAATTTCAAATTCAAGCTCAAATCCAAAGCTTCAAACTTGTGAATGGTGTTTTCTGAATTTTTGTTAAAATTAATCACCAAATTTTTAGCATATTTTTAGTAAATTTTTACTCAACAGTAGTCACGAATTCAAAGTAATTTTCTAGGCAATGGAACATCAAAACCAACAAGACCCAATTAAATTTTCAAGCTTTTTCAAAAGGTCAATAATGATGATTTTTACAAGACCCAATAGGGTCTCTTTTCTTCTTCTTCATTTTTTTTTCTTCGTAGTTATGGAGGTTGGAGTGGCGAAACATGAGCGGTAGACAAAACTAGGATGGGGTTGGGGAAAAGGACGAAATAGGAGGAGGGGAGTACGGGGGGGGGGGGGAGGGGACGCTAGGGTTTTGTGTTGGGGAAGAAGACCTGGGCTGTATTTTTTTTTCTTTAATTTAAAAAGAAAATAGTTTTAAAAAAGGGGAAAATAAAACTTAATTTCAGATGAAATTTTTTAGTTTTCACGTGCCTCTTTTATGTGTAATACACGTGTGACTCATGGCAAAAGAGGTGTGTAATTGACAGACTTTTAAAAGTTCTGGTGTGTAATACCATTCCCGTGTATATCAAGTGTGTAAGAGGGATTTGAGTACAACGTCGATGGGTAATTTATGTATTTGCCTTAATATAATTACGAAATAGTAAGATTCTCATGATAAAACCATCCAAATAATAAAAGAGATCGTACTTCTGCAAAATTATTAATGAATTAAAAGAGATAATACCTCGTCAGTTGAATTCAAGTACCATCAGTAAATATTATCAATGAAAGTTGAATTCAAGTACCATCACTAAATATTATCAGTGAATAGCTTTTAATTAGTTAACTATAATTCACTTTTATAATTCAAAAAATTTAAAAAGTATATGCATATAGAAATAAATATTTCAAACAGTATTATAATGATTTATCTGAATGCAAATTATATAAAATGTTAATAGATTTTTATACCTTTTGAGAATTATATTACATACCGATACCTTCATGTTGGTTAAGATAATAATAATAATAATAACAACAACAACAACAACAACAACAAATATTAATTTTTTACCTTAATCTTTATGGTAATCATTTTTTTTTCCAGAAACACATGTAATTGGGTTTAAATGACACCCATCCGATTAAATTGTTCGCATGATCGCTAAACCTAATAAGATGGAGTCTTATTTTATTTTTTGTATTTTCAGTTTGTTTCCAGTAAGAAATAAGATGAAATTCATATTATGTACTTGAGCAAATAGAATTTATTTTTTTAACACCATGAAGAATATAAGATTATTATAGGATATATTTGAGTACGAGTTAACATATTATTTTGTCATGTCGAGCAACCAAAGCAAATGCACCTTTCATATACCCAAATCATGATCACATATTAGAATAATTTTACGTGATGTCTTTTTAAGTTGGCTATATATATTATCAATATTCATCATTTTTTAAGTTGGCTATATATATCAGATGAACACCTTCACTGACCCCAGTACCAATTAGACACTTCTTCTCCACCAAAATGCAACCTCGTGAACCCCTTATGCTGACATGGCAAAGTGTGTACTTTATATTAGCATTTGAGCGCGTGAGACCCTTAAAAATAAGACTTTTTCTTTTTGTTTTTTACATTAACTTTTGATTATATGGAACCCCACTTACCTGCATCTTCATACTTCTCCTTCTTCAATCTCCAGATTTTTCACCTTTGATGGAAAACAAGAATAATTGCTTTCAATATACATTGTGTTGCTTATACAATCAACTCTAAGCATTTAAACTGCTCTGGCAGCCAAAATAGCAAGCTAGCATAGGAAAATTGGCATCTTAAATTTTGTGTTTTTGTCTCCTTTAACCTCAAAAATCGCCGCTACCATTTCCATCACTCCTACTGCCACCACCATAAGAACTTCGTCCACCTCCTCCACCTTTATTGTAGCTGCCTCCACCACCACACAGAAAAGCATACCAAGCAAATTCCTTCAATCTGTCACCCTAATAAATCCATTCGAAAATTTCTTCTCCACTGTCTTTATTGCTACCATAAAGGAGGATTTGACATCTTTCAAAAACTCTATAGAAATTTCAATGAAATATAAGTTAAAATTGAACTGAAAAAGCTCTAGTTATTAATGAAATCAAATTACTACCATCTCCAGTTTACTTTTTTATGGCAAGAATTTTATTTTATTTGTAAACAAGCTCAATCACTTCTCCCTAAAATCTCATCAGCCGCCACCTGCCCTCTGGCCCGTAACCCTCTTCAGCCACCGTTTTATTACTTCTCCCTAAAACCACCATTATATCCACAGTAGCATAGCCACTTTCTTACTTTTTTCTTTCTCCCTCATAAAAAAATTATTTCTTTTGCATAACTAACAAGATGGCCGTTGATCCAGTCGCCCCATTTCTAATTTTTAATCTCCTTTCCACCATTGTAACCACCCCGAAATCACCTATCTAAGAAGGTATTATATTTTAACTATGGGATCCGACTGGAAGTCAAGGTATGGGGAAAATTTGCAGCGGCGGGTTTAGGGATACCCTGAAAAAGAAGAAGCAAAGATGGGAGGGGGATTATTTTAACTTTTGTTTTGGTAAAAAACTAAAGCTTTTTTTTTTCCTTTTTCAAAATACACGTGTAACTTTTTAATTCGTTCTTTTTACACGTCAGCGCGATTGTATTTCACGCTTGTGATCTGTTGGACTTAATGTCCACGAGGTTGCATTTTAGTGGAGAAGAAGTGTCTAATTGGTTATAACGGGGTCAGTGAAGGTGTTCATCTGATCGTTCAGGACAACTTAAAGTGGCGCTTTATGTATTTCGCCTTTTTCTTAATTTTATTTTATAACTCAATTACATAGGTTAATAATATTTGCATAATTTTTAAAACACTTCTATTCACAGATATGAAGTACACGAACAACGTGCGTACTCTAAAACTAGTTACATGAAACAAGCGTAAACCAAGAAAAATTATAGTTAAGACATTTAAAAGTTGTTTTGAAATATTATTTACAAATATAAATTATTTTATTCCTAAAAAATAATCGGGTCATTATTTTTGAAAGTTTTATATTTAGTAGTTTAACTCAGTTTTTAAAGCTCATCATTATACTTTCCGAAAAGTCTTTATAAGTTATCACTGCCTATTACAAGAAATTAATACGTTGTGTTTAGCATGATAGAGTCAATTTTAAGGAAATTTTTTTTCTTGGAAGATGGTTTATTTTAAAAAAAAAATTCCTAATTTGGGGTATACTTACTAAAAGTACTTTTGAAAAATATTTTAAAGATTAATAGCATTAGCAAATCAGATATTGTTTCATAAATTTTTGAGTATTAGAGACTAATGATAATGTCGATATCAACTGCCAAATTTCCGATCTAAGACTCGCCAGAAGGACGAATATCGAAATCATTTAAACTCTAACAACACGTTTCAGGTAAAGTGCACCACTTAATTTTTTTTTTGGCAATGAAGAAAAACTTTATTCATTACTAAGTAGCATAGTTACATGGCCTGATCCTCCCATTGGGAGCAGACGTATGCATACTAGTAGAGGTAGCATTACAACCAAAAGAGGACATTAGAGAGTTTTCCAGCATAGCCAAATTATTTAACACAACAACATTAGTGGTGGTAGTCCTAGTAACATTAATTCCTTCTTTGTCAGCCCTCACTGTGTCTCTAAGGTAGTCGGGGACTTCTGAATATATCTGACTATAGTATACGTTGGCTTGCCGGACTCCGTATTTTGCCAGTTCATGTGCAATCTTGTTGCCTTCCCGAAAGTTGTGTAGGCTTGGTGGATTCCCCAACATCTTCAGCCAGTACCTGCATTTAGAAATAAGTTCATTACAGGGTGGAGAATAAATAGATTCAATAAGTGATGGTATAGAAGCTGAGTCTTTCTCGATTTCAAGATTTGTGAATTGATAAGCTACTGCTATTTGTAATCGATAGCATAATGCCTCAAGTTCAATATAGAGAGGAGATGACCCATTAGTTTTTTTAGTAAAGCCAAGAATCCATTTTCCAGTCGAGTATCTGAGCACACCTCCTATCCCTCCTTGTTTAAATCTACCCTTAAAAGCCCCATCTATATTTAACTTCAGTTGGTGGATGGTGGGGGGTTCCCATTTGGTAGTGACCTGTAAAGGTCTGTCTACTTTGTTGCAATTGATGTTACTACAATGCAGATATTCCATGGCTCTTGAGATAATAGTATTGCTATCAACTGAGTTGCAAAGATTATGAAAGGTATTCCAATTTCTATTTAGCCAAAGAAGCCAGAGAGTAAAAGAGAAGAGACAGTCCCAGGTTAGAGAGTGGCATATGAGTTTAGGTTTTTGCTTGTAGAGGCTGTCTAGCCAGTGGGCAGATTGGGTGTCAATTGATTGTATGCTCACACCTAGAGCATCCCATAGATGTTTTGCTATTGGGCAAAATAGAAAAATATATTGCGGAGTTCCCTCAGTGGTGGGGCAAGCTGGGCAGTACAAGGGAGTGGCAATCCCAATATAATTCAGGAAGGATTTTGTAGGTAATCGATCATGGTAGCATTGCCATAGAAAATATTTCAGCTTATTCCAAGTTTTCAGTTTCCAAAGTCAAGGAAAGTTTTTACTTTGTGTTTGAGTTGCATTAGAGGTTATAAGAGGGTACACAGATTTTGTGCTGAAGATACCATCTATGGTGAGTGCCCATATCGGAGTATCAGTGTGATTGTAGATGTTTACAGGTTGGAGAGAGTGAATTTCAGTTAAAATATGGGATGGTAGCTCAAAGGAGAGTTGTGATAGGTCCCAAGAACTGTTAGAGAAGATATTAGAAATCTTGAGAGTTGACTCCTTGTATGTTAGGGGACCTTGGATCATACTTCGTATGCTTTTTGTACATGCCAGCCAGTTTGCATGCCAAAAGTCCACGTGGGAACCATCTCCACTATGCCATGCAGTAGCGTCTTTGCAAATGGTCCATCCTGTGAGGATGTTTTTTCATATGAAGGAGTGAGAAGCATCTGAGAGTCGACCAGCGTATTTGGAATTAAGAACTGCTGCCCAGATAGCAGTGGGGTGACTAAAGAAGCGCCAAGTGAGGCTTGTAATAGCCGCTTTATTTTTATCCAAGGATTTTCTTATCCCTATACCCCCCATCATGCTTGGGAAATGAGATAATGTCCCATTTAATATAGTGGATTTTCCTGGATATTTGGTTGCTACCCCACAGGAAGTCTCGTTGAATTTTGTCAATTCGACGGTGGATTTTTTTGGGCAGCATTGTGTATTGCATGATGTGGTTTGGGAGGGCACTAAGGGTGGTTTGGATAAGAGTAGCTCTCCCTGCTAGTGATAGGAATTTGGTTTTCCAACTAGCTAGTCTTTTATTTAGATTGTCAAGGATGAAATTATAATCCATTGGTTTAGGATTGTTACTCAAGATTGGAAAGCCTAGGTATTTCCCAAAGTTGTCACTGACTTTGATATTAAGAATGACAGACATTGAATTTTTTAGAGTAGTAGAGCAGTTATTTGAGAAGAGTAATTTAGACTTTGTGTGATTTATTTTTTGCCCTGATAATATACTAAAGTAGTCAAGACAACGCTTGATTGTGTAGGCAGATTTCTCATTGGCTGCTGCCATTAGGGTTAAATCATCCACAAAGAATAAATGGGAGAGGGGTGGACCGTTTGAGATAAGTTTGATAGGGTCCCAAAGAGTTAGATCGACTTGGTGATTGATAAGAGTAGAGAGTAGTTCAATACAAAGGATAAAAATGTATGGTGACATAGGGCACCTTGTGTGATGCCCCTTGATGGCTTGAAAAACTCTGTTTGGGATCCGTTGGCAAGGACATCAATACGAGAGGTAGGAATGCAAGCCATGATGAGTTTAGTGATTCTGGGTGGGAAGTTAAAGTAATGGAGAGCTCTACGAATAAAGGACCATTCAATTCGGTCAAATGCCTTTTCCAAATCAATTTTAAGGAGCATTTTCCCCTTGCTGCCTTTTATTTTCTTGTAGTGATGGATAATTTCTTGAATGAGAATGGCATTATCAGCCGTCCGTCTTCCTTTGACAAAGCTTGATTGAAAAGGGCCTATTAGGGTGTCCAGAAATGGTTTGAGACGATTGATAATAATTTTAGTAATGACTTTGTAAATTATATTGCAAAGCCCAATTGGACTGAATTTTTTTAGCTCTTTGGCATTAGGGAACTTGGGTGTCAGACAAAGGAAGGTAGTGTTAAGCTGCACAGGGATAGTGAGGGTTTCAAAGATAGAGTGACAGTAGTCAGAAATCATTTTATGAACAATGTGCCAATATTTCTGATAAAAGAATGGGTGTAGTCCATCCGGACCGGGAGCTTTGAAAGGTTTAAAGAAAAAAATAGCCCTAGTGATCTCATAATTTTGTAGTGGTTTATCCAAGGCTAATAGATCAGTGACTGAGGATGAAATTGGGGAAGCTTGAATGCTTATCCAAGTTGATGATTCGTGACTTTTTTGGTAGGTGTTTTGGAAATAATTAAGGGTGTGTTGAAGGATTTTATCGGGATCATTAATCCAATTGTTATGATCATCCTTAAAAAAAAAGAGATACGATTTTTCCTTCTCCGATTTAGAATGCTTATATGGAAAGATTTAGT
The DNA here is from genome assembly GCF_001879085.1 of Nicotiana attenuata. NCBI lineage: Eukaryota > Viridiplantae > Streptophyta > Magnoliopsida > Solanales > Solanaceae > Nicotiana > Nicotiana attenuata. The sequence continues at coordinate 92,736 of NW_017673683.1, forward strand.
GCTTGCATCCCATTCACTTAGACAATTAATACGTGACCGTAGTTTCCAATAATCCTCCTTTATTTTTAAGAGATTGCTATACTCATTAGTGAGGGTTTGCTCAAGATTTTTCAAGAAGGCACTCGTAGAATAGTGGGTGGATTTTGGGATCCAAATAGTGGGTGGATTTTTGGATCCCACTAATTCTTGCCAGGATTGTTATCTTTTTTTTGATAACATCACCAAAAGTGGTGGCAGCCCAGTCTTTTCCTTTATTAGTGAAAAGGGTGGTAGCATTTGGTAAATTTTGGCCATTCCAGGTGTCCATGACAATGGAAGCAAATTCTGGACGATGGCTGTCACAACCCAAAATCCACTAAGGGTCGTGATGGCGCCGGACACCACCGTCAGGCAAGCCAACCCAAAATACTTAGTTATATCCTCATTTTAATACTTTTGAAAACTGTGACTTTTCATCAAATTTACAAGTTTAAAAGATAATCGTCTCAAATCAAAGTAATTGATAAGCAGTTGATACAAAAATACTTTACAACCATTCCAGAACCCGGTGTCACAAGTACATGAGCAATTTCTACGAAAAATCGAATAAAGCACAACAGCTGTCCGAAATACAATTGTACAGAAAATTAATAGAATCCTGAGAGAGACTATACTAGCTGCGGGTTGCCTCGAGGAAATACAATCACCTATTCTCCGTGTCAACCATGCTGCTACGCCTGCTAAGCTATTAGTGGCGCATGTGCCTGTGCAACAAAAATGCACAGAAGTGTAGTATGAGTACAAAAACAACGTGTACTCAGTAAGTATCCCGCCTAATCTCGAAGAAGTAGATACAAGATGGCAACTTCGACACTTACTAAAGGTCCAGTAATATTATTATTAATGCGATGACTCACGGATTTATTAAGAACCACAATAGATTCAATGTAAATTACTAAACAGGTAAAAGTTCCTCTTTATTAAAGGTCTCCGGATTTATAATCCATTAATTAGCAAATCTTCTCAAGTAGGGAGAGCAGATATTAGTATCAACAAATATCAAAGCAAGCAATACAAGCATGCACAACTCATGCCGAGGTCGTATGACCCGATCCAACAATATTTAAAATGTGCACTGCCGAGGGTCGAGCGGCCCGAACCATAGATGCATCTATTACCCCGCTCGCGAATGATACATGCGACGCGGTAAAATTTAAATAAACAATCACCCTGCTCGCGTACCATACATGCGACGCAGGTACACATAGAATCACATGCTCAACAACAAGTTAAGAACTTTACGGGGAATATTTATCCCATTAGAAGCCAATTCTCTTTTAATAATTTATGGGATAAGTTTAATCCTCTTAGAATTTCATTTACCAGTTCGATAAGATTTAAGCAATTCATACTGTTAATAACATTACAAGTGTTCCAAGTATAGCATACTTTTTGGGTCCTAGACTACCCGGACTTACACATATTAGTAGCTACACACGGACTCTCGTCACCTCGTGCGTACGTAGCCCCCACAAATAGGAGCACATAACAAACTATTTCACCTATGGGGACAATTCCCTCTTACAAGGTTAGAAAGGAGATTCACTTCGCTCCGAAGATCCATAACCGGCCTTCCACGCCCTTCCGAAAACTCAAATTGGTGTACAACGCTCCAAAACTAGCCAATAGTTATGCAAATCCATTAATATACGATAAACTACTCATATTAATCCAATTTATAATAATTCCTAACCCCGATCGGAAAGTTGACAAAAATGACCTCGGGCCCACGTGCCCGGATTTCCATAAATTTTCGAAGAATAAGTTTACCCATAGCCTCACGAACTCAAATATATACTATTCTCTTAATTCCATACCCAAAATCGTGGTCAAATTCCAAGAATATAAATTTCTAGGTCTTTCTACCAAAACCCCAAATTTCTACCAATTTACATGCTAAAATCTATACATAATCGATGTATTTAACTCAAGATGGCTGAGATTAGCTTACCTTATCGTTGATGATGAAAATTCCACTTGAAGTTCTCCCAAAAATCGCCCAAGCCAAGAAAAATATGAAAGAAATGGCCAAATCCTGATTTTTAAAACACCTCTCTGCCTCCAGCACTTTCCGCACCTGCGGTCCGTTGATTGCTTCTGCGGTTCCGTAGGTGCGAGCCAGCCCACCGGTTCTGCGGTTTCGTCCAGGCTCCCATTTTCCGCTTCTGTGCTTCTTTTCCCGCAGATGCGGTCCCGCTTCTATGGCTAATCGACCGCATCTGCGGTCCCAGCTTTCTTTTGCCAAACCGCATCTACGACTACTGGGCCGCTTCTGCGGCTCCGCACCTGTGGCCCTTTTTTCGCAGGTGCGGTTACACCAGCAACCAGCAACTTCTGCCTTCCAAAAATCCCATTTTCGATCTGTTAACCACTCGGAATCCACCCGAGGCCCCCGGGACCCCAACCAATCATACCTATCAGTCCTAAAACACATTACGAACTTGCTCAAGGCTTCAAATCGTAACAAACAACGCTGAAACCACGAATCGACCTCCACTCCAAAATGACCCACAGACCTCCGAATTCACTTCCGATCGCGCTCCAAACTCTCGAATCACCATACGGAGCTACTCCCTGACTCGGAATCCCAACCGGACATTGATAACACTGAAATGCACTTCAATCCAAATTTATAAATTTTTTTCCAAAATGCTGACTTCCACAATAGGCGCCAAAATGCTCCCGGGTCATCCAAGACCCGACCCGGACGTACGCCCAAGTCCGAAATAATCATACGAACCTGCTGGAACCTTCGAATCCTGATTCCGAGGTCGTTTACTCAAAATTCCAATCTAGCTAATTCTTTCAACTTAAAGCTTCTGAAATGAGAATTTCCTCTCCAAGTCAACTCCGAACTTCCCGAAATTTAATTCCGACCACGCGTACAAGTCATAATTCCTGAAGTGAAGCTGCTCATGGCCTCGAACTGCTGAACGGCGCGTTAGGGCTCAAAACGACCGGTCGGGTCGCTACATCCTCTCCCACTTAAACATACGTTCGTACTCGAACGTGCTAGAAACTGTGCTAGGGTTGTCTGAAATTACTGCTTTATACCTCGTGCACCACTCGTGTTACACAACTCAGTTGGGCACATCAGCTCGATCAAATCTAAAGATAACCTCTTTCATTTAGGCAAATAAGCCTTGGAGCCCAGTTTCAACATCCGAAATTCTCTGCCAGGCCTGTTCCAACATACGCTCACCGTATCAATAACTACACGCAGCACCCAAAACTCAACTGCATACCTTAGCTAAATTCACACCTTGCACCACTTTACTCATAGGACCACAATAGCATCTTCTGATCGAATAAATCGAAATTCCACGAATCTGATACTCCCATTGCACCTCATGACCTACATAGGTCTTACTCTGACTCTTACAATACCGCCAAGACAGAAAAGGTGTGTAGAAATTCATAACCAACTATCAAACCAACAATTCATCAGGCCTATACTCCTGATAAGAACCATCACCTCATTCTGAACCAAATAATGGTATTTGCTCCTTAGTATACTTCACATATTCAGATTGCACTGATCCTAAGTCCAATGATCTCGTCTTACCCAAGTACGAACTGCTCAGGCAATAGCCACCCCCGGACATGGTCAAAAAGTCTCATATGATACCACAACATGCCAATAGGCTACCAATTCGAACGCGATACAATAGGAAAATGACTCTGAAAAGGAAATCCAATTACCCCGCTAGCGAATCATGCATGCGATGCGGGCACACAACTAATATAAGTTCCTCTCAGGAAAGGAGGAAACAACACACATAAAAACAGATACGGGGAACTGTACTCAACATCACACTGTTGCGGCGCGCAACCCGAACCAAATAGCATAACTCTTACCTAAGGAGATGCACATCGAGCTAAATTGCTCATTACAACAAAATACCTAATATCGGTCATAAGCACGCTAAGTGCATAATACCACCCCTGAGGGGACATATAGCGCTATAAGCTACAAAACTCAAGCACAACTGAGGTGCGATATACGATCTGAATCCCAAGAGCCATTTTGCTCATATAACATCATCTCTACGCGGAACCTCAACACATAAGCAATTCACCAAGCCGTCTCACAA
>NW_017673683.1:98467-124296 GCF_001879085.1 Nicotiana attenuata
CTAATACTAGTTTCGTCAATATCTTACCCCTAACCACGCGAATATAGAAGATCATAACACCGGGGAACTTAGTGCATTCAATAGGGATAACTATACCTCATCATAGAAGAAAATTCTACCACGCTCGCAAATACCGAATCTCATTACTCCATCAACCCAAACCTGCACATTGTTTGTTAGTCTGATTGCCTTTCCTCCGCCAGAAGTAAAATACCAAATCTGTGAATCATGCACCGAGTAAACCTCCCTTCAAGTCATTCTCTGCCCCGACGCGGAGGCAAACATCCTACCCTCTTATCAATACTGCAAAACAATCGTTCATAGCATCATGGCAACTTGTGCCTAGCCTCAGAGCTCTCAGAAGTACCGCTACTCAGCTGAAACGACAGAATATCCTACCAAAAGGCGACGATAATAGCTCAGACAACTATGTAGGGAGAAACATCCTGCACCACCTCGGTAGTACCATTACAATCCCTCCATTCTCGATTTATAACAAGCGGTTCGCGTCGCGTAGGATTGAGTAGGAAGGAAACAGGGGCATAAGCCTCCAGGGATCAAATAGCACGATGAGGAATCAAGAAGGGAAGTATTCCTAACAGTCCTGCAGCCTCCCGAAGATAAGTACAGACATCTCCATACCGATTCGTCAGACTCTACTAGACTTGCTCATGACTCGTCAGACCCTAGGAACCTAGTGCTCTGATACCATGTTGTCACGACCCAAAATACACTAAGGGTCGTGATGGTGCCGGACACCACCGTCAGGCAAGCCAACCCAAAATACTTAGTTAAATCCTCATTTTAATACTTTTGAAAACTGTGACTTTTCATCAAATTTACCAGTTTAAAAGATAATCGTCTCAAATCAAAGTAATTGATAAGCAGTTGATACAAAAATACTTTACAACCATCCTAGAACCCGGTGTCACAAGTGCATGAGCAATTTCTAAGAAAAATCGAATAAAGTACAACAGCTGTCTGAAATACAATTGTACAGAAAATTAATAGAATCCTGAGAGAGACTATACTAGCTGCGGGTCGCCTCGAGGAAATACAGCTCACCTAGTCTCCGTGTCAACCATGCTGCTACGCCTGCTAAGCCATTAGTGGCGCATGTGCCTATGCAACAAAAATGCACAGAAGTGTAGTATGAGTACAAAAACAATGTGTACTCAGTAAGTATCCCGCCTAATCTCGAAGAAGTAGAGACGAGATGGCAACTTCGACACTTACTAAAGGTCCAGTAATATTATTATCAATGCGATGACTCATGGATTTATTAAGAACCACAGTAGATTCAATGTAAATTACTAAATAGGTAAAAGTTCCTCTTTATTAAAAGTCTCCGGATTTATAATCCATTAATTAGAAAATCTTCTCAAGTAGGGAGAGCAGATATTAGTATCAACAAATATCAAAGCAAGCAATACAAGCGTGCGCAACTCATGCCAAGGTCGTACGGCCCGATCAAACAATATTTAAAATGTGCACTGCCGAGGGTCGAGCAGCCCGAATCATAGATGCATCTATTACCCCGCTCGCGAATCATACATGCGACGCGGTCAAATTTAAATAAACAATCACCTTGCTCGCGTACCATACACGCGACGCAGGTACACAAAGAATCACATGCTCAACAGCAAATTAAGAACTTTACGGGGACATTTATCCCATTAGAAGCCAATTCTCTTTTAATGATTTAAGGGATGAGTTTAATCCTCTTAAAATTTCATTTACTAGTTCGATAAGATTTAAGCAATTCATATTGTCAATAACATTACAAGTATTCCAAGTATAGCATGCTCTTTGGGTCCTAGACTACCCGGACTTACACATATTAGTAGCTACGCACGGACTCTCGTCACCTCGTGCGTACGTAGCCCCCACAAATAGGAGCACATAAAAAATTATTTCACCTATGGGGACAATTCCCTCTTACAAGGTTAGAAAGGAGACTCACCTCGCTCCGAAGATCCATAACCGACCTTCCACGCCCTTCCGAAAACTCAAATTGGTTCACAACGCTCCAAAACTAGCCAATAGTTATGCAAATCCATTAACATACAATAAACTACTCATATTAATCCAATTTATAACAATTCCTAACCCCGATCGAAAAGTTGACAAAAATGCCCTCAGGCCCACGTGCCCGGATTTCCAAAAATTTTCGAAGAATAAGTTTACCCATAGCCTCACGAACTCAAATATATACTTTTCTCTTAATTCCATACCCAAAATCATGGTCAAATTCCAAGAATATAAATTTCTAGGTCTTTCTACCAAAACCCCAAATTTCTACCAATTTACATGCTAAAATCTATACATAATCGATGTATTTAACTCAAGATGGATGGGATTAGCTTACCTTATCGTTGATGATGAAAATCCCACTTGAAGTTTTCCCGAAAATCGCCTAAGCCAAGAAAAATAGGAGAGAAATGTTCGAATCCCAATTTTTAAAGCACCTCTCTGCCTCCAGCACTTTCCGCACCTGTGGTCCCTTGACCGCTTCTGCGGTTCCGCAGGTGCGAGCCAGCCCACCGCTTCTGCGGTTTCCTCCAGGCTCCCATTTTCCGCTTCTGCGCTTCTTTTCCCGCAGATGCGGTCCCGCTTCTGCGGCCAAACGACCGCATCTGCGGTCCCAGCTTTCTTTTGCCAAACCGCATCTGCGACTACTGGGCCGTTTCTGCGGCTCCGCACCTACGGCCCTTTTTTTGCAGGTGCGGTTACACCAGCAACCAACAACTTCAGCCTTCCAAAAATCCCATTTTCGATCTGTTAACCACCCGGAATCCACCCGAGGCCCTCGGGACCCCAACCAATCATACCAACCAGTCCCAAAACACATTACGAACTTGCTCAAGGCCTCAAATCATAACAAACAACGCTAAAACCACGAATCGACTTCCAATCCAAGCTTTATGAACTTTAGAATTTCAAACTTCTACTTTCGAAGTTTAAACCTTTCAAATCACGTCCGATTGACTTCAAATTTTGTGCATAAATCATATTCAACATTACGGACCTACTCCAACTTCCGGAATTGGATTCCGACCCCGATATCAAAAAGTCCACTTCCGGTCAAACTTCTCAAAAGCCTTCGAATTTCTATCTTTAGCCAAATGACTCGAAAATGACCCACGGACCTCCGAATTCACTTCCGATCGCGCTCGCAACTCCAGAATCACCATACGGAGCTACTCTCTGACTCGAAATCCCAACCGGACATCGATAACACTAAAATGCACTTGCACCCAAACTTATAAAATTTCTTCCAAAATGCCGACTTCGACAATAGGTGCCAAAACGCTCCCGGGTCATCCAAGACCCGACCCGAACATACGCCCATGTCCGAAATCATCATACGAACCTGCTGGAACCTTCGAATCCTGATTCTGAGGTTGTTCACTCAAAATTCCAATCTTAGCTAATTCTTTCAACTTAAAGCTTCTGAAATGAGAATTTCCTCTCCAAGTCAACTCCGAACTTCCCGAAATTTAATTCCGATCATGCGTACAAGTCATAATGCCTGAATTGAAGCTGCTCATAACCTCGAACTGCTGAACGGTGCATTAGGGCTCAAAACAACCGGTCGGGTCATTACAATGGCACCAATAGGTTTCAAGATGAAAGATAGGTGAGCATGAAGCCTAGTGCAATGGGATAGTGATATGAGGAGGGGTGTGTGATCAGAGTATGTCTTAGGGAGATGGGTAACAAAAGCATCAGGGTAATATTCAAGTCATTGTTCGTTAATAAAACACCGATCAAGTCGTTCTAGAATTAAATCAGAGCAATTATGTCTATGATTGGACCATGTGTATTTTGCTCCTTTGAACCCAAGATCCATAAGTTGACAGTGGTCAATACAAGATTTGAAAATGTGAGGCTCTATTACGGTTAATAGGTCTGCCTCCCCATTTATCCTGTTGACTAGATACTTCATTAATATCACCACCTAGGAACCACATGCCTTTATAGTTATTAGCAATATTTTCTAGGTTTAACCATAGTTGAGACCTAATATTAACATTAGTGCTAGTGTAAACAGTACTGAACAACCAAGGTTGGTGATGGGGAAGTACCTGGATCATGGCATGGATTGCCTGACCATCAAGGCGTATATGACTGTCACGACCCGGATTTCCCACCATCGGGATCGTGATGGCGCCTACTCGTGGTAGCTAGGCAAGCCAACTTATTTACCTTTTCATCACTAAACAATTATTTTAACAATTTATAGCATCAATATAGAACATGAAATTTACTAAGAATAATAGCGGAAGTCTGATTTATCAATCTGAATCAAAACGCGGAACAGTTAATAATAGCCTTTGCCCAAGATTTGGTGTCACATCACTCACGAACCACTAAGAATATACTAAATACAAAGGTCTGAAAGAAACATAGAAGCTGTTTGTCTCGAGACAAGGAGGCAACAGTCTAAAAGAGAACATAAAGAAGAGATGCCGGGCCTGCGGACGCCTGCAAGGCTACCTCGGTCTCGTGATAATGAAAGCCTACTCCCGTACTAATGCTGCTGCTGCTCCTTAGAACCTGGACCTGTGCAAAAATGCACAGAAGTGTAGCGTCAGCACAACCGACCCCATGTGCTGGTAAGTGTCTAGCCTAACCCCGGCGAAGTAGTGACGAGGCTAGACTGGACATCACATAAACCTGTGCAGTTATAAATATACAACGGAAACAAAATACCAAACAACTAGTAACATGGGAGGGGGAAAACTGCTGTGGGGAGATACAATATTAACAGCAATCCAGAGTAACAACTAAACAGCTTAGGTTCACAATGAACAAAGAATCAATACTCAATTACAAACACATAGCCTCAATAACTGTTGCGGCGTGCAACCCGCTCCATAATTACTATTGTTGCGGCGTGCAACCCGCTCCACCAATACCACTGTTGCGGCGTGCAACCCGACCCATATCATTTATCATGTATCATTGTTGCGGCGCGCAACCCGATCCTCACCTTTTACTGTTGCGGCGTGCAACCCGATCCTCAATATCATTGTTGCGGCGTGCAACCCGACCCTCACATATTATTGTTGGGGCGGGCAACCCGATCCTCAATATCATTTAACAGTCTGACTCCCCAAACAATAGTCACAATTAAGGGGCATAAAAATAAGTAAATATTTGACAAACATCCCGGCAAGGAAAAGAATCCAACAAGTTCAACCAAACGTCCCGGCAAGGGAATAATCAACAACGTTTTCTCTTTCTTACTTTTCTTATCTCACGATATCACTGGAGCCCAAGCTCCAAGAAATTTCTTATCTCATATTCCGTCACAAACAACAATATAACGACTTCCCAGTAAGGGAACAAAACATCATCTCAAATATTCTGGCAAGGGGATTACTATAACCACATTAGTTCCAACATCTAACCACCACATTAGTTCCAACATCTAACTGCCACAGCTATAACCAACCTATTACCACACTTGACCACCTCAGCTATATCTAACCGACTACCACACCCAACCAACCCATCTATAACTATAGTCATCATATGACACAAGGAAACATTAACCTGAGCGACCCTAGTATCCGTTAAGAACACAATGCAGAGGAATCACAACCCAACAATAGCCCGCCAAGAGGGCAACATAATGATCTCTCCTCTTTCTCGCTTTTACTTCACAATTCTTTTTCAGAACTCGAGCAGATGCTCCAAAGGTTCAATTATCACTTATACTTTCGCAATTCGTTCTACAACTGGAGCCGACGCTCCTCAATGAATCAAGTCATTTCATATACTTTCAATATTCGTATCACAGTTCGAGCCAATGCTCCTAGGAATCAAATTATCATATCACCATTTACATGTTATTCACAATATATGGAAATACTCCAATAAACATGAAATTCACAATAAGTTCATGATAATCACATTATAATGACTCACGGTCATGCTAGACACCAATGTATAGATACTCGTCACCATGCCTATACATCGTACTCGATCACATAGCAGTTAGCAACAAGACTAAACTCCTACACCCTCAAGCTAGGGTTAAATCAAACACTTACCTCAAAGCCTTGAAATCCACTTAATCCTCAACTATTGCTTTACCTCGTGGTTCCACCCCCAATTCGCTCGAATCTAATCACAAATTGCTCAATTACTTTAATAAACATTATATGAATCAATTTGAATGCATAAAAATGAGTTTCCCAAGTTTTTTTTCCAAAAATTCTAAAATCGCCCCCGGGTCCACGTGGTCAAAACTCGAGGTTCGAACCCAAAATCCGGTTACCCGTTCCCCCACGAGTTCAAATATATAATTTGTTTTGAAATCGGACCGTAAATCGAGGTCCAACTCCCCAATTTATAGAAAACCTAGGTTCTACCCAAAAATCCCAATTTCACCCATGAAAATCTTTGATTTCAAGTGGAAAACATGTTTAATGATATTAAAGATTGAAAGAATTGAGTAAAAATCAACTTACAAGTGATTTGGGATGAAGTTTGCTCTTGAAAATTCGCCTATGGTGTTTGGGTTTTGAAAGAATGGGGAAAAGTGGTGAAAATTCGACTAAGTATAAAATTTGCTGGGCCTCGGATATGGGAAATGCGAACAGAGGTTCGCATTTGCGAACAAAACAGGCGTGGGAATTGCGAACATTTTAGTTCGCATTTGCGAACTTGGGTCTGGAGGCCAGGTTTCACATTTGCGAAAATTCGATCGCATTTGCGATCAGTGGCCTCTCGCATTTGCGAGCGAAATCCTCGCATTTGCGACCTGTGCGTAATTTCCCAGACCTCGCAATTGCGACTCGAAGCTCGCATTTGCGAGCTCGCAATTGTGAGTCTCCCTTTCGCATTTGCGAAAACCACAGAAGCCAGCATACCAGATTTTCAAAAAAAATGAGAAATGCAATCCGATGCCTATCCAAAACTCACCCAAGCCCTCGGGGCTCCAAACCAAACATGCACACAACCTCGAAAACATCCTACGGACTTGATCGTGCGATCGAATCGCCAAAATAACATCATTTACATAGAATCAAGCCTCAAGGCACATGATTTTCCTTCTAAACTTCAGAACCTTTCAAGCTTTGAACTCATAGTCCGAAACACGTCAAACGACGTTCGATTTTGGCCAAACTTTACAGAAAGCGCTTAACACATATTTAAGACTTGTACCGTGCGTCAGGACCAAAATATGAGCCCGATACCATAGCCTTTTAATCAATTTTCATTTCCATTTTCCTTAATAATTTCAGAAAAACAATTTCACGGAAAAATTCATATCTCGGGCTCTAGACTTCGGAATTCGATTCCGGGCACATGCCCGAGTCCCATATTTTTCTACGGACCTTCCGGGTCCGCCCAATCTCAGGTCCGGGTCCATTACCAAAAATGTTGACCAAAGTCAACTATAATCATATTAATATCAAAATTCTTCAAATTTTTCACGGAATTCACATATTTCAACATAAAAGCTTTCCGGCTACGCGCCCGGACTGCGCACGCAAATCGAGGCAAGTAAAAAAAATGAGGTTTTAAGGCCTCGAAAGCACGGAATGAATGAGGAAATAGGTGATGACCCTTTGGGTCGTCACAATGACTGAGATGGACAGTGGTATCATGCCAAAGGATGGAAACTCCCCCAGATTGACCTTGAGCAGGGATTTCTACCATGTTGGAAAAGTGGAAGTCATCTCTAATGCCTATGTGATTGGTCATTCGAGTTTCCAGAAGGGCAACTAGAGAAGGGTCGTGAGTATTCAGAAGATCCCTGAAATGGCGCTTGAATTAGTCATTGTTTCCACCCCTGATGTTCCAAATGACAAAGTTGGGAAGTCTATTCATTGAGGGATCGAGAGAGGGATGGTGTAGCACACTGCCCTTCACTGATGGGCTTAGTATGACTGCGAAGTTGCCTACTGCCTCGTTTAGTGGAGGCCTGATGTTGAGGGAACATTTGTACAGTTCCTGTAGGCACTTGCAAACTTACTTCTTGTCCTCCATTGCCTGAAATAGCATGATCTTGACCGCGTGTAGGTTTGAAATTTCTGTGAACGATGTTATGTTTAGTGGTGGGATGATCTGCTCTTGGCCCACCATTCCTTCCTCTTCTGGTACGGGTGCATTGTGATGGAGATGAGGTTGTGCATGGTGAATATCCATCGGTGGTGGGAAATGTTGTGGCACAGGCTGCCATGCATGGATCAAGGGGGAAGTGTTTTGATCCTGTGGAGCAAAGAATGGAAGTTGGTAGAGGAGTTGCATGTTCTGCAATGGGCTGTAGTGGTGTGGAAGGTTCCAATGGGCTTGCATGTTGTGGAGTAGAGTGATACCTCAAATTACACTTTAATTAAGTAGTGTAAGGCGGTCGGTGACAAATATAATAATCCAACAAGGTGGGAGTCGAATCCCACAGGGAATAGGCGTGAAAAGGTTACTCGAGTAGTATGCTACTTGACTTAAATTCTAGTCCGTTAATTGTAACAAGAGTATGATATGATTGTGATTTCAACAGATAACTAATTGTAACGTTGAGAATGTAAATAATTTGATTAAGGAAACCAAGGTTGTGTCCCCGTCAATGGAATGTAATGCTATCGGTGTTAATATGATATATTTCTAATGGAAGGTCCTTTAGATATGCAAATGATTTCTAAATGACTATCCAATATTTTCCAATAGTTGGGTAGTATTTCCTCTTTATGATTTTTCCAAATATAAAAGAGTTGCAATTAAGAGTAATCAATTTATGCCAAATAAAACCCACTTATTCCTAAGCGATTCTATTAAACAAGGCTTAAAGCCTTGAGTCTTTGATATTTACTTCTGCCAAACTCTAACTCACTTTTCCAAGTAAAGAAAGAGTTTAATGGCACTTGTTAATGTTTTCAACCACCAACAATAAAGGAAGAATGAGAAGTAAATATATATCAACCAACCATTATATATACATTCAATGTTAATCACCCATTAACATAACACCCATTTAGGATCCACAACCTTAGTATTTAAAGCTAGCTACTCATGCTAAAATACAAAAAGATGAGAATATTAAATGCCATAAAGCTTACAAAGTGCAAGATTCTTCACTCCTAAAGCTTCCAAAAGAGGGGAATATTCAAAGGTTGGAATGTAGCTAAAAAACCAGACAAGATGCCCCCACAAAACCGCAATAAATCTATTTATAGTGGGCCAAAACTCGAGACCAAATTCGGACAAAAATACCCTTCCAGGTTAATTATGCGACCGCATTTCTGTCGCATAACAGACATGCGGTCTGCATTCTCTTCAAGCCATCGCATCTTCGAACCCTAGTTCCCAGATATTTGTCGCATTTAGGTTCTGCAGTCCGCATTATTGATTTGCGATCGCATTTGTCACCGCATTTTCCACCTTCAGCAACTTCTACAGGGAGTTTGCGATCCATTATGCGGCCCACAAACTTGTTATGCGGTCGCATAATGGACCGCATTTCTTGTGCTTGAATTTGGCCAACAGACTGTTGGGCTTTGCGATTCCTTTGAGCATTATGCGGTCCGCATGTTGGATTTGCGGTCTGCATTTTCACATCTGCGATCGCATTTTGTCTTTTCTTGTCCTTTTGCGGCTTTTTGATTTCATTTTCATGTTCTTAGGTCCTTAAACCTCATACACTACAAAAACATTAAAATTACATAAGTATAAAAGATAATTGCATTTAAAACAAGCTAAAATCTAAGCAATTTGTATTAAATGTGCCGAAATTCTCCGGCACATCAACACCCCAACTTAAACTCTTGCTTGTCCTCAAGCAACTAAAATGACACTATCCTATTCTAGACTTCATCTAAACGATATGAAACAATAGTGACCGTGGATGGTGTTAGTTGTCAGTACTACAAGCATGCACTTTCGTTTATTTATCCTTCCTGAACCATCATTGTTATTTAAAAAGAAACTAATCAACTTGTGAAAATTTGAAGCTTCGACCAATTTGACAAAATGTTACTCTCAGCTGAGTGCACTTGCATTCGACTTCAAAAACTCAATTTCTGTCCAACCTCACAATTCGTGTTCCCTCACTAGAAAGAAAGTCCCAAACTCACAATATTTACAATGACAACAAAAGGGACGGATTCACAAAGACACTCACTCTCAAAAAGAGATTCAAGTGTTAAAACTTGCCATGCCATAGGCCTGCCCTTATTTTAATTCATCGCTTTTTCTAAGAACGTTCGGTTGGAGATCCCATAAGGACTTTTTAATCTTGTAATGTAGGTTTAGGGAAGGGTCGGATAAACATTTGGGTACAAGTGACCACACCCTCCTTTAACACTACTCATATTCTTCTTTCTTGTTTTTGCTTCTTTTCAAACCACATAGCCCTCATTAGCCCCTAATTTCCAACATTGAACCACCTTAAATACCTCTCTAATTTTCTTCTTCAAGGCTCCATATTTATATATATACATACATCTCTTTTTATTTTCTTTTTCTTCTTTTCTCTTGTATATTATTTTTTTCTTTTGGAGCTTGAATAGTTTCATATGAATATCTTGAGGTATACTTTCCTACACTCACTGTACAACCTTGCCAATTTCCCGCTTGACACCACACCCCCAACTTAGGCTTTTAGCCTCATTCTCAATGTTCAAGGAGGGACGGGCTCAAAAAGAGGGAATTATTTTACAAAAGGGGAAAGGTTTGTAATGAGGTGGCCAAAGAAAAGGTTAAAGGCTCAAATGGGGTAACTAGTGATAATATCTATACAATGGGTAGCTTGAAAGGCTAACTGGTTTCCAATATCACAAAGACTGGCTAAGGTCATTTCTCCAACCAAATATAATTATCATTAGCATCGAAAGACCAACCGGGCAAGTTCTAGAAGGCAGAAGTAGACACAAGAATTATTTATACAAAGACTCACACACATGGCACATGAACTGTTTAACTCAACATGGTTTTAGCCCTCGAGTCAACACTTGGCAACTCAAAGATTTCATCATATTTATATGTATGACTCTAGGTAAACATAGAGTCAAAGAGCGAGCCTCAAGTTCACACAGTTGATTTCATTCTTTTTTTAATATTAATGGAAGGGTATAGGTTATTTACAGGCATACATGCTTGAAACTAGACAATTACACCAAACCAGTCAAAATGTTTCATCCTACTGCCATGGTTCTACTATTACACCCTTGGAAAAGAACCTGGCGAAGAAAAACCATGGGGCATTCATTGCTAATTACTAAAGATTAGCATGCATCCAACTATCTACTTGTTTTTGTTTTTTTTTCTATACAAAGATAACATATGTACCAAAAACAACACGAGTATATACAAAAGTTACAGAAGTTTGCTTATATAACACAAAAAAACATGTACAACAGTTCACAAAAAGTTTGTAAAAGGCTATCCCACCCCTAACTAAAAAGCACGCATTGTCCCCAATGCATAAGAACATAAGACAGCGTTTAGGGGCTCCCTGAGGCGCACTAAGTGCTATGGGAGTCGGAAGCCGGTTGAATGAAGGTGGGGTCACCCTCTGATGCTGAAGCTGGGACTGATGAGATCTCGGCCTGAGGAGTGACCTCCACTGATGGATGAGGGATCTCCAACTGGCCCGACACTGGAGCTGGGGCCTGTGAGCTGCTAGCCTCGCCCGCTGATGGCTGAGTGGTCGATGGATTTGCTTGGGCGACCATGTCTGCTAGCGAATGTTCTATCGCCTTCTGAACATCTGCTTGTTCCTCCTCCGCAACTGTAGGGGCAGCAATCTGTTTGCCTTTCTCCTGAGGGCCCTCATCCTCCTCGGACCATGACGCCTCATTAGTCTCTCCCTCGTTTGTTCCCCCACCTTCGCACTCGGCAGGGTGTCTGAAATCATCGTCAGAAGGGATGTCAATGTGTGCAGGGGAAGCTGGAGTCCGGGAAGCCCCGACAGTCTGAGGTGCAGGAGCTGTCATCAAGGTGGAAAAATCAAGATCTAATGCCGTGCCCACACCCTGCTCACCTTCCTTGGGCATGAGGGAGGATAGATCGAACTCAAGAGTTTGCATTTTGTGGAGCTCAGTCTACAGTGTGGCAACATCATCACGGAGCTTTGGCAAGTCTCCAACCTCACCCTGCTCTACCTTTTCAATCCGCACCTCAAGCTGCTTCAGGCGATCCCCATAAGATGTTTGTTGCTGTTGGAGGGCCGTCGCTGAGGACTGGATAGGGGTCAATGCCTGTTTGATGAGGGTGGGGAGGTTCTTTAGAAGCTGGTCTACCTTAGCATTTGCATGCTGAGCTAAGAGACCGAGCCTCAAAATAGCTGGCAGTGTGTCAGAAGGCTGTGCAATGGTGGCCTGAGAGGTGGGCTCTGGAGTGGAAGTGGAAGCCACTGTGGCTTGAGGAGAAAGAGGAGTCTGGGAGTCTGAGATCTCTGTATCAGCACGAATCTGGGTCTGAGCCTCCGGGGGAGCAAAAACTACCTGGGGCACTGCATCATTAATGCGCGTGATATCAATATCCTTCAACGCTTTCCCCGTCTTGTCAGTCTGTGGCATTGAAGGGGCTTCCACAGCCTTATAGAGGGCTTTGATCAAGCACGGTAAGGGAAGTGACGTGGCTTTCTGGTTGGCCCGGACCCCTAACTCTCGGGAGATAATGTCACCCACATCAATTTTGATCCCGGTCATAATGCATACAATGAGGAGAGCTTTCTCAATGCTTATATCAGTCTCATTTCGGGGCGGTATCAAGTGAGAGGTGACAAAGCTGAGCCAAAATCTACCCTCCCGTGTGAGATCTTCCTTGAATATTTTGTGCATAGGGTCAATCCAAGCAGGGGTCCCCTTGGCTATCAATGAGGCTATCCATCCACGCTCACTATCTCTGTTGGCCCATTTGGTGTCGTACTCCGCTGTGCTCAGTTCCTAGTTTGAAAAATAGAAATCATTTATAGTGGCATTGTCACAGAGCACCTGCTTCCCCTGAACCAAGATAGTGTCACAGAATATTTTGTTGCGCTTGTGATGAGGTGTTCTGGAGGCTACATAAGAGGCGTAAAATTCACGCACTAATGTTTCATTGTAATCTTCATGCAGCTCAGTGAAGCACTCCCAGTTTCTAGCCTTGATATTCTCCAGTATGTGAGGGTATTACTCTTGTAGCCCGTTCAGACTCAGTTGTTTCTCGTCAAGGATTTTCCACTTCGTGAGCTTTTCTCTATATTGCTCCCTAGAGCCTTCGACCCCAAATTTGAGTTGGAAATCATCTCCTCTTTTTCTTCTTTCCTCAGCTTGTAGCTCAACTGATGGCAAGGTCTTCTCCTTATCAGACTGGGAGGGATGTGTAGCAGTAGGTCGGGATGATTCCGGTCGTGAACGCTTGGCTTGTTGTGCTTGACGACTGATGGAAGCCCTTTTCTTGGAAGATATATGTTTCTTGAGAGCCATATCTACAAAGAAATGAATTTGTGAGCAATATAGCAGACATCAAAAGACAAAGCACAAAGAAAGTCAACTATGCGACAGGGTATGCGGTCGCATAACCACTATGCGGACCGCAAACCTGTCGCAAAACTTCTGTCTGCTGAAGGGATATAATTATGCGATGGGTTTTGCGATCGCATATCCATTACGCGGTTCGCATACCCATCGCAAAACTATTTGCTTGGAAGGTCATCACACTATGCGATCGAAAAATCCGTCGCAAAGATGAATTTGCGATCGCAAACTAGCCGCAAACAATATGTTACAAAAGGCCAGAAATTGCTTAGGTATGCGGTGGCTTTGTGGTCCACATATCACTTATGCGATCGCAAAGCCTCCGCAGATTGTCATCTTCCTCAAGCCACCTAGGGTTTGTTATGCGGCAACAGTGAGGACCGCAAATCGACTATGCGGTCCGCAAAAGTTGTCGTCCTCAACGTTTTAACTTCACCCTCTATAATGGCGACCCTAATTTCACTACCTAACACCCCGAGCTTAACTAATTATCCAAGAACCCCCCCTATTACGAGCAGATACCCAAACAACGAAGAGGGAAAAACTAAAGGAAATAAAAATGGGAAAACACACAACCAATTTTAAACTAAAATTTACAGGGATGAAATTTGGAAAGGAGAACATACCAGGAACGGAGAATTTAGAACACTTGGAAGATGAATGCACAAAGTGGGATCGTTGTTTACTCTGTTCACTAGCCGTTTTTTTCTTTCTCCTTTTTCTTTTTGTGTTTCGTTTTCTTTTTGTTCTTTTTTTGTTTTGTTTTGTTAATGAGGGAAATCTGAGTGCTGGTGTGTGTTCATGTGCGAAGGGGTAGGGGGTACTTACCTGTGAAGTATGCGATGGATAAGTCACCACATAACACCTTATGCGACCGCATAAGTGTTATGCGGTGGTTTCAACTGGGGTTGCTCATGAACATAATGCGGTGCACTTGTGCGATCGCATAACTGAAATGCGGTCCGCAAAGTGCATGTCCTCGCCACATTTCTACCACCAATATTTGCCAAACAAACTGTCCAGGTCTGCGACCACTATGCAGTCCGCATAGTTAAAATGCGACCGCATATGTGCAGCAGACTTCCCATGGTGACTTTTCTTCCCTTTCACACGCAATTTTACCCTGTGTTATGATCTTTTAATCACCTGCACTCTAACACACACTTTAAATTGCTCAATTAAATCTATCTAACAAAAGTCAAAATTTAAAGGACAAAAAGGATGTTACCACACATGGGTTGCCTCCCATGAAGCGCTTGATTTAACGTTGCGGCACGACGAAGTTGGCCTTTCTTTGTGTTCACTCATTGGTCGGGCATGGACCCTCTTTAAGAGCCAACTGTTCCACCAAATGTTTTTCTCCATCTGTGCCCAAGTAGTGCTTGACTCGCTGGCCATTTACTTTGAAGGTTCGGAGCCCATCCTCTGATTCTAATTCCAAAGCTCCAAAAGGGGATACATCTACCACCTTGAACGGAGCGGACCATTTCGATTTGAGCTTGCCCGGAAACAATTTGAGCCTTGAGTTGAAGAGCAAAACCAAGTCACCCGACTTGAACTCCCTTTTCAAGATCTTTTTGTCGTGGACGAACTTCATCCTTTCTTTGTACATGATCGAAGCCAACCCTGCACTACTATTGAGTAGCGAGAGAGGGGTCGAAGCAGCTTTTACCCGATTTAGGGTCGGGATCGATTTCCACAGGGAGCTAGATATTGGAGTTGGGTGTCTATCTAAAGTGGAGTTGTGTATTTGCTCCAAATTGCACTTCTACACATTTTTGGTTTTAATTATGATTCTAATTTTTATAAAACTACAATGCTCAATTAAACTAAAATAAGCTAGGATTAAACTATTGAGAGTTGTTCAAATGATTAAAAGGCACTAGTGTAGTGACTTTCGCCTAGGTGGTCAATTGACGGATTCTTGAGTCTAAAGCTAGATTGACACATTTGGGGAGTATGATATAACCATTGCTTGATTCTACTCACTCTATACCTCTCGGTAGTTCGAGTGATTTTGCCCAAATTGGCTTTCTCAAGACCAATTGGGTATGCAAATTTGCACAAGCAATTAAAGTTCAAGTCGGGTATTACGATCTCTCGGTTTAATCCTTTAATTGGGGCTATCAATTCTCTTGAGTACGCCCCAATTCCTTGTTGGACTAATTTTAGCGACTTAGGCTCTCTTTCTGAAGAAGAGCAAAAGTCAACTAAACACAAACTAGTGTTTGCAACCACTAATTTAGCAATAAAACATGAAATTAGCCCAAATATCAAACACCCATAGTCAATCAAGCCCTAAAATACAAGACCCATCTATTAGCCACACTAGGGTTGAGCCACAACCCTAGCTGATGGGTCTAGCTACTCATAATCAGAGAGAAAAACAAAGAAATAGATGAAGATAAACTCATAATAATTAATTACTTAGAAGAACTTGAAGATTCAATGGTAAAATTAAGCTAAAACTACTCAAAATAGCAAAATAACCCAAGTCACGAGCGCAACTCTACGTACAAAACTATCTGCTTACCTCAAAATGGGAAAAGAATCTATTTATACTAGGCTAAAAATCTCGGACACAAATACCCCTACGGGGCTAGTGCGGACCGCAGAAAATCACGTGCGGCCGCACTAAGGCTCTTGACTTGAACTTCCGGCTCTCTGAACTTGGGCAATGCGGACCGCACAAAGACTAGTGCGGTTGCGGTGGCTTCTAGTGCGGTCCGCATGAAATGGAGCGCGGACCGCATTGGGCTTCAAACTTGAAATTGGCAACTCTCTGAACCTTCTCTCTGCGGACCGCACTAAATCGAGTGCCGATGCATTAATCCCAGTGCGGACCGCACAAAACCTCGTGCCGGCGCATTACCTTTGTGCCTGAATAGCAGCCTCTCTGAACATCACTTGTGCGGACCGCAGAGAATGGTGTGCGGCCGCACTGGCCCTTTTTTGCCTGAGCTTTGTCTTGTCTTGGTACTTGTGCAAGTTTCACTCCTCTTTGAGCTGATCTTTGACACCTTGTCACCTTGTTGATCAAATCTGCAATCAGCACAACTTGTGAGCCTTTGGGACTATTTTGTACACATTTCTTATCAAAACTTGAGCATGAAGGAGTGTAAAATGCGTCATATTCCCTAGTTATCAACTCCCCCAAACTTAAGCTTTTTCTTGTCCTCAAGCAAACAAAATAAGACCCACCCCTTGAGAGAAAATCCATGAAAATTCAGCTATCCTAAAGTGACCTCATCTAGCATCAATTGGGACTAACAATTGCCCTCAATACAAATGAATCATTAACAACATTTACTCTTTCAAACACCATGGATTAAGTGCGACACAAGAGCATCAAGAGTTGACTCGACACATCAAAGAACTCTTTCTATTACTTTGGTCATTGTGGAACCCAAACTGACACATCCTCAGCTCTCCCTAACCAAACCTCACCTTTAGAATAGTGGCACTCAGAACAAGGTTAATGGAAATTTACTCATCTCTCAAAAAGAAAAGTCACAAGTCCGGCTCTAAGTACCATATGCTTGCCCCTTATGTGAGTCACCACTAATGTAAGCTTCATTCAACTAGAGATCATATAGGGCTTTTGTGGAGACATAGTGAAGGCTTTTGGTTCCGGGTAGGCAATGTTTGGTCTCAGTAGGTTTCATCTTTCCTTAAGCACTTCTTTTGTTTCATTTTGGCACAAATTCACTTGACTTTTTGAGTCTTTTCACTTCTTTCAAGGGGTTAGAGAGACTCACTGTCACTCTTTGTTATACATTTCAAATCTTTTCTCCTTTCTCAATTTTCCACACCTTTAATTCTTTGCTTTTCTTGAATCCCTTTTATTTATTTCCACATTGAGTATTCTTTTTGTCTTTTTGCTTTTCTTTCTTTTTTATTGCCTTTCCTTTTCTTCATATTGTACCTTTTTACCACTTTGTTGCAATCCTCGTCTATCCCCCAAAACTTATACTTTTGCCGTGTGCTAAGGAAGATCGGGTGTCAAGAGAGGGTATCTTTTAAAACAGGTAAAGGCTTGTATCATGGTTCTTGAAGGAAAAGGTTTAAGGCTCAAAATGGTTGACTAGGGATTTTATCTTTGGTAGGTTATGGAAGTGTTCAAGCTATCATTTGGATCAAGGAGAGCCTATAATCATGTCTCAAGTCAAAATTCACTTAGGATTTCGCCTCAACAAACATTCAGGGAAAGTTCTAGACCAATGGCTCGGGACTTGGACTTGAAATGCGATTTCTCACCACACACGCTATGGGATTACTAAAGATACAGAGTTGGGGGCCCACAACGACCTTAGATAAGATTTGAGCACACAATGGTCCCGAAAAACTGTTTGATGATTATCGGTCAACACAAGAGTCTCAAGGTCATGACTTTCACCATCCTAAACACAACAATTTGTTTTTGACCATGAGATCAAAGGCAAATGTGCTAGGCCCAGGTGAAGCTTTGCTTGAGGCACCCTTAACCACTAACTACTAAAAACAAAAAGAAAAAAACGGACTCAAGCCCTTAAGAAGGTTGTCACGCCATCTATCATTTGGAAGAGCCACCTGGTTCACACAAATTCAACCTTTGGAAAGAACCGTGGCATTAAGAAAACCAAAGGCTTATTGCAAACGTTCAAAACAAGAGGCTACGAACATAACTAAGAAGTTACGGAAAAGAAAAATGCGGGAAGTAGAATGAATATGTACAAGAGGGGTTTTTTAATCGAATATACAATACGGGGATGAATATATACAATGTAACATAACTTTTATATACAGACCCAAAGTGAAAAGTACGAAAAATGTAATGAAGTACCAAAATTATATACATACCAAAGATGAAAAATAAAGAAAGCATAAAATCTGTTAAATATATACAGTCATCCTTACCAAATCAAAGTAGAGCCTAACCCCTCAAATGAAAGCTGGCATTGTCCTCAATGCCAACTAAGCAAAATAAACACCAAAAATAGAGGAAAAAGGATATAGAGACTCCCTATGGCCCGCCTATCTGCATGGGATCCTGAGTGGTCCCTGGGTCCTTAATATGCTCGGAAACCTCAGACTGGTTCCCTATGACCTGCTGCTCTGCTGCTGGGACCTGGGCCTGGACCTGGACAGGCTCCTGGGCTGCATCCTGTGGCTGACTGGAGGAAGCCTCGAGTGGGTCCTCCAATTGGATGACTGCATCGTCTGCACGGGGAATCACCCTCTGCCTCTTGGGAGGCCTCTATGACTGCACTGGCTGGGGATGGGCTGCTGGCACAGGGTCCTGGAACAATAAATCCAAAGGCAGATGATCTGCCTTCAACCTGTCAACTTCAACCCTCAACTCTTTCACGGACTCCTTGGAAGCCCGAGTCTTTCTCATCATCTTGGCCTCCTTAGCAAGGTCCTTGAGAGCTTTCCCATGAGCATCCACAGCTTCCGTAAGCTTCTTCTGAGTATCAAGGATTTTCTGCTGATTTTCTAGAATCTCCTTGAGGGCATCCTAGACTGTGGGACCTACGAAGGTGGAGGTGCCGACTGAGCTACTACTGTAGTAGTGAGGACAGACAACTTAGATGAAGTTGTCTGCATCCAGTTGTTGATGCTGAGAAAGGCCTGGCTCAGTCGGTGTGCAGTCACTGGGTAGGCTCGGGAAAAGGGTATGTCTGGAGCTGCTGAAGTGGATGGGCCAGGGGGAATGTCCGTTGATGTGGAAGCAGGCTCAGTAGGAGCCACTACCACAACTGTCTCTTCGAACTGGCCAGTTAGAGCAGTGGCTGTTTCCTTGTAGTTCTTGCTTTTCGGGTTGTCATCACCCTGCATGCTATACCATGAGAACGGGGCCTTTGCTTTTACCTTGATATCAAATGGCCACTTTTCAACCTTGAGGTCCCTGAAGTACATGGTCATGAAGCTGGGGAAAGGGTAGTTTCTGTCACCCTCACTAACTACCTATGTGATTACCCGAGACATTACATTCCCGACATTAATCGGGTACCCCGCCATGATCGATGCCACCAAAACTGCCCGGTGAAGAGGGAGGGAGTTGTCATGAGTAGTGGGGTCCAATCTGCTGCACACAAATGTTTTTCAACCCTTGGCCTCAAAGTTCAAACTTCTTCTCAAAGTTTTTACTCCCGCATTCAGCCAATCGGGGGTGGTACCTGGGATTGCCAGATACTGTGCTAACCAAGGACGGACCTCCTCACCTAATTCCATCTTCGCCAAGTACAGCGACTCATCCTCCTCATCAAAACCCAAGTAGTCATTTATTGACTTTCCATCAAACAACACTTTCAAATTTCGCACCTTGGTCACTTTGGTGCCCTTTTTGTTGTGGGCAGCATTGGTATAGAATTCCTTGACCAAGTTCTCGTTCGCATCCACACAGTCCCCTAAGAAGTATGCCCAGCCTATTCTCTCCCTAAATTGCCTTCTCACATTGGGGTTGTGAGGCAATAGGTCTCTATCAACAAAGCTTCTCTCCGGAATCAATTTCCTCACCGGCCACCATTCCCTGAATTTATGGTAGGCCACCTCACTTACGAACCGCTCTTGCCACACTTCCAGGTTTCTAGTTCTAGCAACACCTCCCACCTGAGGTTCACCCCCTTCACCTACTACCTCTTCTTCTCCTGCTGTACCCTCTCCAGATAATGAAGTTGCGGGAGAGGTGGAGTACTCATCCTTACTGCCTTCGGCTGAGCCCTTAGATGACCCAGAAGATACATGCACTGAAGCCTGAGCAGTGGGGGATGCTGGAGGAGTGGGTTCATCTGTCAACCTGAATCTGTCCGGGAAATCATCCATGAATTCCGGAACAGAATCAGAGTCGGTCAGCTACTTGGAAGGCACAAACTCACTTCCCGAGGAATGGGAAGCAGCTCTATCAGCGGCCCGAATCGCCTTCCTTGTTGCTTTAATTGCCTCTCGAACTTTGGGGATTAATTTTATCTTTCCACATCCCCTCCCTTGGGAGGACTCTCCTCTGCCTGGTTGTTTAGCACCTTGACCTGTTGATTTTACCATTGTCGGCAAACAAATTCATTAGGCTTGTTAGTATCAGTAGAAGCAATTAAGATCAGAGTTGCAGAAAAGAAAACGTTGCAGACAGTTGCAGATGTTACACAGTGCGGACCGCACAAAATGGAGTGCAGCCGCATAGAGGTCAATGCGGACCACATAAAATTGCAATGCGGTACGCACAGAGGTGGGGTTCAGAATACCCACTCTCTGAATCTATGCATTGAGGACCGCACAAAATGTAGTGCGTCCGCGTTGAGGCACCGCGGACCGCACAAAATGCAATGCGGCCGCGATCCTCAGTGGTCAGGTTTCAGGACAATCTTCAATGCGGTCCGCCCAAAAAGCCAATGCGGACCGCACAGGAACACCGCGGACTGCACAATATCCATTGCGGTCCGTACAGAGTTCCCAGTCACAGCACTCAACTTAGGGTTCAAGGTATTTTGATTTTAAGTCCCATTTTTACACCTAAGAAAGGTCCCTAAGTGTTTGCCCAGTGATGTTAACTACCTAAATCTAATTTGAACAAGAATTTAACTACCCTAAGCTACCAAATTAACAGATATACGGGAAGAAAAAGAGAGAAGCTAAGAAAACAAAAATTAAAAGACAATAATCAAATCAAACAATCAAAGAGAAGTAAAATTTACCAGATGTAAGAGTTACTGATGATTAATCGAGGAAATGCATATGAATTTGTGCAAGACTAGTGATGAACAGTAATTTTATGAGGTCTGAGAGCAAGAGGATCGACAAGTTTAAATGTTGGGCCTTAGGTACTATTTATAGAAACAGTCCTGGGGCCCATCTTACCTACCCCAATGCGGACCGCACAAAATGGACTGCGGTCCGCACCACACAGTGTAATTCAAAGTTTGAGAAGGCAACCACTGCGGACCGTACAAAATGTAATGCGGCAGTGGTGGCAAACTTCAGAGAGCTGGTATTTTCATCCTTCATCAGTACGGTCCGCACTAAATGTAGTGCGGCCGCATTGAAAACTTCAGAGACTTGATCAATTTTTTCCACTATGTCCTGCATTGCATCAACACAATCCTGTAACATCTCACAACCAGTCAGTCCAAAAATAAATCCTATACTACAATGAAAATCAAAGAAAAACAAGAAGAAAAACACATGGGTTGCCTCCCAAGAAGCTCCTGATTTAACGACGCGGCACGACGCATGTTACCATCACATCATTTGAAATGAACATGTGCCACCACATGGCTATCATCAAATTTTCCCAAGTAGTGCTTGACCCGTGACCATTAACCCGGAAAATCTCCCCATTTTTGTTCTTCAAATCAAGGGCACCAAACGGGGTCACAAACACCACCTCAAAAGGTCCACTCCATTTTGACTTTAGCTTTCTCGGAAACAACCGTAACCGAGAGTTGAACAAGAGCACCAAATCACCTACTTTAAACTCCTTTCCACGAGAATATTTATCATGAAGGTACTTCATCTTGTCCTTGTACAAGGAAGAACTGGAGTAGGCATGGAAACGGAATTCATCAAGTTCATTGAGTTGTTCAACCCGGAGATTTGCAGCCACATCCCATTCAAGGTTCAATTTCTTCAAAGCCCACATGGCCTTGTGCTCTAACTCCACCGGTAAATGGCAAGCTTTCCAACACCAACCGGTATGGAGACATACCAATCGGAGTCTTGTAAGCAGTTCGGTAAGCCCATAAAGCATCGTCCAACTTCTTAGACCAATCGGTCCTATTGGCATTGACTATTTTAGACAAGATGCTCTTGATTTCCCTGTTAGAGACTTCAACCTGGCCACTCGCCTGAGGATGATAAGGAGTAGACACTTTGTGGTTGACACCATACTTGGCAAGCAAGGTGTCAAAAGCTCTATTGCAAAAATGCGATCCTCCATCACTTATAATTGCACGAGGAGTGCCAAACCTTGTAAAAATGCTCTTCTTTAGAAATGCAACCACACTCCTAGCTTCATTGTTGGGCAAAGCCACGGCCTCGACCCATTTTGAGACATAGTCAACCGCTACAAGAATGTAGGTGTTTCCGCACGAGCTTACAAATGGGCCCATGAAATCAATACCCCATCATCAATTCTAATGGTGTTTAGAGGCATCTCATCTTTCTTCGAAATACCGCCCGCTCTCTGACATTGGTCACACCTTTTCACGAGATCACTTGCATCTTTGTACAAAGTTGGCCAATAAAATCCACAACTTAGAACTTTCGAAGCTGTCCTCGCCCCTCCATGATGGCCACCATAGGGAGAGGAATGACAAGCCTCTAAGATACTCGATTGCTCCTCCTCAGGGACACACCTCCGGATCACTCCGTCAGTGAAAATCTTGAACAGGTATGGCTCATCCCAATAGAAGTCCAGACTATCCCGTTTGAGCTTCTTCCTTTGGTTAGAAGAGAGCTCACACGGGATGATGCCAGTCACAAGGAAATTAGCAACATCCGCAAACCATGGCATATCACTCATCGACACAGAAAGTAGCTGCTCATCGGGAAATGCATCATTGATCTCTAGGCCATCACACGGCCTTCCTTCCTCCTCCAAGCGGGACAAATGATCCGCCACTTGGTTTTCACTACCTTTCCGGTCCACAATTTCCAAATCAAACTCTTGAAGTAATAAGACCCATCGCATCAGTCTAGCTTTGGAGTCTTTCTTTGTCATCAAGTACCTAAGAGCTGCATGATCGGTGTGCACTATGACCTTGGCTCCCATAAGATATGGCTGAAATTTTTCCATTGCGAACACAACAGCCAACAACTCTTTCTCAGTTACCGTGTAGTTTCTTTGAGCCTCATTCATTGTCTTTCTCGCATAGTACACTGGATGAAATATTTTGTTCACTCTTTGACCCAAACCGGCCCCAACCGCAACATCACTCGACATGAGCTCGAAAGGCAAGCTCCAATTGGGTGCGGTAATGATCGGGGTGGTGGTGAACTTATGCTTGAGAAGTTCAAAGGCTTGCATACATCCCTCATCAAACACGAACTTGGCATCCTTTTCTAGCAGCTTGCACAAAGGATTCACTACCTTCGAAAAGTCCTTGATAAATCGCTGGTAGAACCCCGCATGCCCAAGAAAACTTCTAACCCCCTTGATAGAAGTGGGGGGAGGAAGTCTTGAAATCACCTCAATTTTGGCTTTTTCAACCTCATACCATTCTTTGAAATTTTATGACCCAACACTATGCCCTCCTCAACCATGAAGTGGCATTTTTCGCAATTTAGCACAATATTGGTGTCTTCACACCGGGCCAACACTCTATCCAGATTTTTAGACACTCATCAAATGAATCACCCACAACACTGAAGTCGTCCATGAACACTTCCAAAATATCTTCCACCATATCGGTGAAAATGGCCATCATACACCGTTGGAGTGTTGCCAGTGCATTGCACAACCCAAAGGGCATCTGAGAAAAGGTAAAGGTGCTATATGGACAAGTAAAGGTTTTCTTCTCCTGATCCTCTGGAGCTATCAAAATTTGGTTTTACCCTGAATAACCATCCAAGAAACAATACGCCCAGCAAGACGATCAAGCATTTGGTCAAGGAAAGGCAATGGGAAGTGATCCTTGCGGGTCACCTTGTTCAGCTTGCGGTAGTCCATGCACACCCTCCATCTAGTCATTGTTTGGGTTGGAATAAGTTCATTATTAGCATTGGTCACCACGGTCTTACCACCCTTCTTTGGCACACACTGCACCGGTGAAGTCCACGAACTGTCAGAGATAGGGTACACCACTCCGGCATCTAACCACTTGATCACCTCCTTTTTTTTAACTTCTTGCATTGCCTCGTTCAGCCTCCTTTGATGTTCCAAGGAGGGTTTTGCATCATCTTCCAGAATAATCTTGTGCATACAGAATGCTGGGCTTATTCCCTGAATGTCAGCTAATGTCCATCCAATTGCCTTTTTTCGCTTTTTGAGCACCGCCAATGTGGCATCTACCTGCATGTTAGTAAGACAAGAGGAAATAATAACTGGTAAAGTTGAATTAGGGCATAAGAATTCATACCTAAGGTGTGGAGGCAATGGCTTTAACTCCAACACCGTAGGTTCCTCAATTGAAGGCTTTGTTGGAGGGGTCTTTCTATTTTTAAGATCCAAAGAGAGTTTCCTAGGCTCATCAGAATAAGAGCCAATTCCATGTAAAGCATTCACGCACTCCACTCGGCCCTCATCATCATTGACATCAAGATTTAACAATACGACCTCCAAAGGGTCCTCCACATTGATTATTGCACTAGTATCATCAATTATCTCAGCCGTGACAAGATCCACAAATGAGCACACTTCTGTACAATTGGGTTGCTTCATTGACTTGCACACATGAAAAATGACCTTTTCATCACCCACCCTGAAAGTGAGTTCTCCTGCTTCCACATCAACTAGAGCCTTCCCCGTAGCAAGGAAAGGTCTCCCCAATATGATCGGGACTTCATAGTCTACCTCACAATCCAAGATCACAAAATCAGCTGGCAAGATAAATTTGTCCACCCGGACAAGCACATCATCAACAATACCCAATGGTCGCTTCATTGATCTATCAGCCATTTGCAATATCATGGAAGTTGGCCTCGGTGGCCCAACACCAAAAATCTTGAAAACTGAGTAGGGCATCAAGTTGATACTTGCCCTAAATCACATAAAGCTTTAGCAAAGTCTGCACTTTTTATAGTGCAAGGGATAGTGAAAGCACCGGGATCCTCCAACTTCGGAGCCATTGAATGTACTATAGCACTAACTTGGTGGGTCATCTTGATAGTTTCACAGTCCATGGATCTTTTCTTTGTCACCAAATCTTTCATGAATTTAGCATAGTCAGGCATATGCTCCAAAGTCACCACCAAAGGCACATTGATGGATAAGCTTTTCATCATGTCAATGAACTTTTTGAACCAATTCTTATTTTTCTGCTTGGCTAGCCTTTGAGGATAAGGTGGAGGTGGCCTAGGCAAGGGTGCCTTGGCTTTTGGCACAACCGGCTCCGGCATGTCTATTACGTGTTCCCTAGACGGGTTCACGTCATTTTGTGTTTCCACCTCGGCATCTCGAATATCAATCCTCACTTCTTGATTCACATTTTCATCAACCACATTCTCAACCACCAGAGGAACTTCATCTTCTTGCAACTCAACTTCATCACCTAAAACTTGCTTTTGCTTGGAGGCATTCACATCACCGCCTCGTCCACTCTTTGTAGTTACTGCCATAACATGATTGTTACCACCCTTTGGATTAACCACCATATCACTCGGTAGAGCCCCCTTAGGGCGAGTATTTAAAGACTATGAGATTTGGCCTAGCTGGACCTCCAA
>NW_017673684.1:0-822 GCF_001879085.1 Nicotiana attenuata
GTAACATCATTGAGACGTCTATAATCAATACAGACTCTCCATCCTGTAACAGTCCTCGTAGGTATGAGTTCATTATTTTCATTCTTTATAACTGTCATACCTCCTTTCTTTGGTACTACCTGAACTGGACTTACCCAAGGGCTATCTGAAATTGGGTAAATAATACCTGCCGCTAGAAGCTTGACAATCTCCTTTTTCACCACTTCCTGCATTGCAGGATTCAATCTCCTTTGGGGTTGGATTATTGGCTTGTAGCTATCTTCCATGAGGATTCTATGCGTACAAATTGCTGGACTAATCCCTTTGATATCCTCTACAGTCCACCCTAAGGCTCCTTTGTGTGCTTTTAAGACTTGAATTAGTCTTTCTTCTTGTTCTGCAGTCAAGGAAGATGAAATAATTACTGGAAATAATTCTTGCTCAAGATAAATATATTTTAAATTAGAAGGAAGAACTTTGAGTTCAATTTTTGGTTGAACTTCTTCTGATTGCATCTCCTTATCCTCAGAATCTTTTTCCAGTATTTCAGCTTCTCTCCTAATTGTGGGATCATCATCTTGTGCGGTGCCTGATTCGGTCAAACATCTTTCCATTGAGTCTAAAATTAATTGATCATCTTTGAATTCATCTGCAAGATCACTAATCATGTCAATAGAAAAGCATGAAGATGATGTCTCATCTCCTGAAAATCTTAGTATCTTTTGCATATCAAAAATGACTCTTTCTTCATCAACTCTCAAGATTAGTTGCCCTTGATGAACATCTATGATTGCTCTTCCTGTAGTCAAGTAAAGTGGTCTACCTAAAATTATCGGTTCATCA
>NW_017673684.1:3347-7698 GCF_001879085.1 Nicotiana attenuata
TGACGAGGCCAATGTGTATAGGATTTTTCTGCTCGTGCTTTGTCAAATTCTAGTATAGTTTATGATATCGTCCCACAGAGATTGGAACATCTATGCTACAGACCCTTAATATTTCAACTACTATTTGAGAGAATCAGATTGATGAAAAGTTTGTGGAATTAAAACTTGTTAAATACTTAACAAGATCAAACAACTTCGAAAGATTTGTAATTTAAAAAAAAGAGTTGGGAATCGTTGAATTCACTTGATAATATATTATAATAAAATCTCACTTTATACAAGTATTTCTCTAAAGGATAATTGCTTATTGCTAATACAATTATATCTTATCTCACCAAGAATTAATCAACTAATAACACTCCGTGAGGTTATGTAATTAATTGAGTTAAAACCGGTGACAGTTAAGCCGAAATATTTTTCTTGCTTGAATTGTGCTAAGAGGTAGTAAAAACTTCGTGAGAATATTTTTACTAAAAAAAATCAATAATCTTGCCTACAACAATTCCTCCGTGAGAATTAAAACTGAGTCAAGCAAAATTACTGACTTTTAATAATAGCTTGCTAATAATTGTTCTCACTTTACTATTTTATTCAATAGTTACTATATATTAATTTTGCTCCGTGAGAATTACAAAATTAATATGATAGTAACTTAACGATAAAATATATAGAAGTGATAACAATGATTAGGTAAAAACTATTATTATAGCACAACATAAAATATAAATAGAAAGTTTCAAGACAAGGATGTATTAAACTGAGATAGTATTATAATATATATATCAAGCTTCATCAACTATCCCAACAAAAGAAGTTTACTCCATTACGAAGTAAGAAAAACTAATTTAGGAATAAAGAACTTATGAAGAAATATTATTCTTCTAAAACAAAGACAACAAGTAGTAAATACTAAAGACAAAGTGAGACCAAGAATAGTTCTTCTCTGCTCAAGACTCGATATCTTCTTTCCAACATGCACTCTCTATTTATAGAGTTTTTTTGGCCTAAGATTCTCCATAGTTGCAACTATGAAATTGTAGTTGCAACTATGGCCTTATCAATTTCTTCCTTTTGCAGAGAAGGGCTATAGTCTCAACTATAGTTCTATAGTTTCAACTATAGTTCTCTAGTTGCAACTATGTGATTTCCATTCCCAATTGTTATCGTCACAACTATGGTTCTTCAGTCCATTTGCTTCTTCATTCCCAGTTGACTACTCAATTCCCACTTTTTTTTGCTTCTTTTCTTTGATTTTCATATGCTCTTTCTCCTGCAAAGTATGTTAGAAAATATGGAAGAATATGATATATATATTCATGTTTTATTTAAAATATTTAATATTTACATATAAAAATATATGAATAAATTATATTCATCAAGACAATGAGTTCAAGGATTGTAAGTCAACATAACATTAACATCCCTTTCATAAGAGAAGGGGAGCTTTGGAGCAACGGTAAAATTGTCTCCGTGTGACTTATAGGTTATGAGTTCCAGCCTGGGGAACAGTCACTAATGCTTGTGGATTAGGGTAAACTGTCAACATCACACCCCTTGGGGTGCAACTCTTCCCGAGAACATATGTGAATGCGGGATGTCTCGTGCACCGAGCTGTCCTATATTATAGGTCAAAAGAATATTTCTATGCATATGCCTATTCCCTCCATCCTATTTTATGTGGTAAAGGTTGAATAAGCACCAAGTTTAAGAAAAAATGAAAAACGTTTCAAACTTGTGGATTGTGTGTTTTAAACATCTCATAATATTTTTGTGGCTATAAGACTTTTGAACCTTGTGGTCCCAAACAAGCATATTATTTGTGTGGCTGTCAAAAGCTTCTCATAGAACTAAAATGAAAAGTTTAAGTTAAACTGTTTTTATACATAGAATACTGTCAGTCTTTTAAAAATGAACTAAAAAGGAAATGTTACCACATAAACTGGAGCACAAGAAGTACTAGTCCATCCCCTTGACACTAAGGAAGCTTTCATTGTAGTAGCAAAGGTTGATGTAATTAATTCTAAAACTAAGGAAAATTGCCGAAAAGTAGCAAAGAAGAAGCAGGAAATAGTTAGGGTTCATTTCATAAAAGAGCAAGTGAGAGCTCAACTCTGTACAAATACTGATACGCCTAACTAGGGACTAGGAGGCAAAGTGTCCAAACAGGAAAACATAAAAGGGTAAATGTGTATATAACACTTCTTTACATTTAAAAGTAAATGGACTTAACTGTAACCTAGTAAAGTAATAACTAACTTATATTCCTTATGTTAAGTACCACCCCCTCAGCTGTATGTACTACTCCCGCATGCCTGTTAATACTCCTTTCAATCTAGCTCACATCAAAGGTATTCGGTAAAGTGTTTTAGATTGTAAGTACAACTCAAAGGTGCGACACTTTACTATTTTCTTGAATCTCCTTTATGAAAATCTCATCTTCCCCTAGATGTGACAAGTGCCGGCCAATCAAATTTTCCAGTGCTCTTTATTGTACAAGCAAAGGCCATTCACCCTACCACGAAATTGTATCGAACCTACCTTTTGATTTTATTCCGAGACCTAAATATTAAATAGTGACAAGTAGCCAGGTTTGTCATAATAAAATCTTTTAATATAACGTAGAGATAAGGATATGTAATTAGTTTAAATTAAAGAGGCTCATTTTGAGCCAAAATCTTGTACTTTCCTGACTTCATATTATTCTAAGGCAATCTTTAAACTCTTCATATTGGAAACGCAAAGAAGAGCGATAAATAAATTTTAACCCAGAATAGTACCCAATAGGTAAGAAGACTTATATTATTAACAGGTGGAAAATATTCATGAGGACGACAAGGATTATAGGTTGTAAACTCACATAATTTTCCAAAAGTAAGAAAATTGTACCAACAATAATAACAAACTCGGTGCAATTCCATGAGTGAGGTCTGGAGAGGGTAGTGTACGCAGACCTTATTCCTATCTTGAGAAGGTAGAGAAGCTATATATTTCCGATAGATCATCGGCTCAAAAGCCTAAATACATAAATTGTCTTTGCGTGACTTATAGGGCACGGATTCGAGCCGTGAAATCAACCACTGATGCTTATATCAAGGTAGGCTGCCTACATTAAACCTCCTTAGAATGCGTCCCTTCCCCAGACCCTGCTTGAAAGCGGGAGAGGGATGTGCACCGGGATGCCCCTTTTTAACTACGGAAAAGGGCCAAAACTGCCCCTAGACTATTCGCTTAAGTTTAAAAATACCCTCCGTCCACCTATTTTGTTAAAATTGTCCTCACCGTTACAAATCTGGCCCATTCATGCCCCTAACGTCAACTTTTCGGCCCACTCATACCCTAAAAACTAACAACCTATTTTGATTAAGAAAAAAATTTATTATTTATTATGTGTTCATTTCCTATTGGCTTAAATTAAAACTTCACCCCATATCCACTTATTAGCCTACTCCGTCTTAGATTTTTACCCTTCAACACCCACGGATCTCCCTCTCCATCTCAGATTTTTCGGCCTTAATTTAATTTTTAAATTAATATTTTTTTATTAAATCAATTTTCTGAGTGAAATTAGGTACTCTTTGAAATTAATGCTTTATTGTAAGAGTTTATGGTTTAATAAATTATTTTTCTGCCAATAGTTATATCAACACCGCCAATTTTAAAAAAGAGACGGTTAAATCAAGAGAAATATTTGAGATCATATGCCTAAGAATATGAGAGAATACGACTTATTGGTGAATGTGACTGTAATAAATACTTGATTGAGCTTATTGTATGAAGCAGTAAAGTGTAGTAAGAAAAATTGATGATGAATGATATTTCTGTGATGGAAAAAAATAGGAGTATTGATGTGCACATTTAATATACAAAGAAATAGGAAGAGGAAGGTGATTAACTATACGAGAGAGTTTTATTTGCTTAGGGAAAAAAATTGGTGTATGAGAGTTCTAGTTGGTGGAATAATTTTTAAAAGAAAGAGGAGAAAGAAACGGAGGAAAATGGTCTTAGAATGTGGGTGAGTTTATTTTAATTTAGGTGAGTCTTAAATTAGGCCAATGGGACGATGACACATGGAAATTAATTAAGTTTTTTTTGCCTAACAGGGTCTTTGAAAGTTGTATGACGTAAAGTATTGGTGATAAAAATTTTTGGTTGTCTGAAAATAAAACTTTAATGATGTTTGTAGTGATTATTCAAATAGAGTGCAAGTCAAAAAAAGGATGAGAAGAACAAGAAAAATATGAACGCACACACGCTAGGAGGGGAGGGTGGAGGGGGTGGGGGGAGAGATTTTTTGAGATGGGGGGTATTATTGTACCAACTCCAATAGTCTAGGGGCAGTTTTGACCTTTTT
>NW_017673684.1:9731-27378 GCF_001879085.1 Nicotiana attenuata
ATTAGTGGTTATTTTTTGGTGCAAATCAAGTTTGAGAGCTATTTATTTTCAGATCTGTGTGTATTTTCATGTTTCTTTCAAAAATCTTCTTCATTCTTCTGCTTGCCACCATGGACGACAGAGTCTTTCTTCGAGCCTTCTTCGAGCCATTAATGCAGAACTGCGGGGGGAGGGGGGGGGGTAGAGGGTTTAACTTCCACAAGTCCTCTTGGTACATCTACCGCAATGGGTGGCTTAGTTGGACAAATTCCACCTTCGCCAGTATATTCCCTTAACGCGAAGATATACTCGAGAACATCACCAGAGTAGTCATGATATGGATCATTCTGGTAATCAGTAGGACTCACACTGCGTGCACTGCTACGAAGCTCCTCTTCCTCATCCCAATCCTTTTCAAACCTACAAAACGATGGGATAGGGGGAATTGTCCCCGGTAAAAAATCCAGCGAAGCATTAAGATCTGATGCATATTCAACAAAGTAAGTGTGTGAGATTTCAAGGGCAATCACGTATGTAGGTCGTGGCGGAGGTGGTAGTTGTAAATCTTCAGAAAACTAAAATCGAGTGAAAAGGAACAAAGAGATTTATGTGGGTTAGAAAGAAAGAAGTGAGAGGCGGTGAGAGAGAGAAGGAAATGAAGAAAGAAGAAAATAATAAAAACCCTAAAAGTATGTCTTTAATAGTGGGCTAAAGGCTGAAAAGTTTTTTTCAAGTTATGTACAACATGGGCTAAATAGGGTAAGAGCTTCAAATGTGGGCCATTTTCGGTTGGGCTATTAGGCCAAGTGACATGGGCTGTAATTCTTTCTAGTTTTAAATATCTTAGGTTACATATAGCAAGCTAAAATTATTAAAAATTCTTCATCCATCCCTGTAGATATGTGAATTTCATTATTAACTTTTATCATAGTGAGAGTTTAAGATTAATTTTATTATCTTTTTCTGGTACTTCATTTCTTGACAAAACATAATTTTTTTTTCGAGAGATTAACCTTTCAATTCTAAAGTTCTCTTTTTCGACGAACACTTACAACCTACTTAATTAAAAAGTTTAAAGGAGCAAGCAAGGATCGAACCCCCAATCGTGGGGCAAAGGTGCACTCTTTGACCACTGAGCCAAAGTGCTAACTTGAACATGGGTTCACACATGCTTGTTTAAGAACGAATTCAGAAAAATACAAGTGCTATACATAGTCTAGGGAGGGGAACATGGGTTCACGTGAATCCACTCCTGTATAGGGTCAAATTTGACCCTCAGCATCTCTACGCCGATGGGTACGCCCAGTGAGTGTACGCCAACTAACGTAGCGGGTACGACTCGGCCGTGGGGACAAAAGCGACATCGTTTAGGACTCAGTGTCTTCACTAGGGAGACGTTACCTGTCTTTGTAACTTTTTGATTCTTTCGAGGAGGGTCTCTTATTATATAAAGGAGACCCTCGCATTGTAAAAAGGGGGCATCTGATCTAATACAACTCTCTCATTTTTCTGGCTTTCTCTCTCTNCAGGCCGGTGCACATTGGCATAGTCCGTCCCGGCCGGAACCATTTCCACGTGGTCCGGAATATGGTGCGTCTCTCGCAGATCATCTAAATGGGATTGTAATAAAATGTTGTGCTCCCATGGTAGGTCCGGGCTTTTAGTTGGAAAATCCCTGCGGACATGCATCTCCTTCGGAAGGACGTTGTCTACGCTGAGAGGAACAAGGGCCTTCTCCGCCTTTTCCCCTTCACCGCCGGAAGACGGCGGAACCCTAGACGGGGCATTATCTTTGGCCTTTTTACTACTCTGTCCACGTTTTGTCATGATTGTACTGCGTAAGAAACGAAGCACTGACGAGAGGAAGTGTGGTTTCAACAGAAGTGGGAGAGTCCCTCACGAAATAACGGTTACAGGAAAGAAAGGCAAAGGAGTATATCAGAAAATGCTTTCCGAAGGCTTGAAAGTGGAATCAAATCGAACCTCTCTCCTACTTATAGGGATAAAGTTGCGCAGGAATCGAAGAGTCATGATTCAAAATGTGCGCCGGAAACCAAAATGTCACATCATCCTCTGAACCGCCTCGGGAGCAAATATAATAATGATGCATACAGGCGATGACGTCATTCCAAAAAGGAAGCCGCGCGTCAGTGGCTTAACAACGTCATATATTTCACTTCATTCATATTGCCGCCCCGGGTCGAGGTCAAATTCTCCTAAGCCGAGGTTCACATTTCCGCCCATCGAAGACGCCCACCGAATGCGTCTCCAACGAGCGGAGGGACTAACTGTATAGGGTCAAATTTGACCCTCAGCATCTCTATGCCGGTGGGTACGCCCAGTGAGTGTACGCCAACTAACATAGCGGGTACGACTCGGCCGTGGGGACAAAAGCGACATCGTTT
The DNA here is from genome assembly GCF_001879085.1 of Nicotiana attenuata. Classification (NCBI taxonomy): domain Eukaryota; kingdom Viridiplantae; phylum Streptophyta; class Magnoliopsida; order Solanales; family Solanaceae; genus Nicotiana; species Nicotiana attenuata. The sequence continues at coordinate 12,116 of NW_017673684.1, forward strand.
AGGACTCAGTGTCTTCACTAGGGAGACGTTACCTGTCTTTGTAACTTTTTGATTCTTTCGAGGAGGGTCTCTTATTATATAAAGGAGACCCTCGCATTGTAAAAAGGGGGCATCTGATCTAATACAACTCTCTCATTTTTCTGGCTTTCTCTCTCTCTATCTCTACTTCAAATGAACGTATCTCATTGAGTTCATACTGTCTCTTTGCAATACTAGATCTACAACAATATTATCATCTTTGCATCTCTAGGATTATTATATTTGATTACGATTTACCCTTTTCCTACTTTTGATTGTTTTTTAGCTTACAAAGTATATTGTTAACTTTTGAGCCAAACAACTCCTCCCATATAGATCCGCTCCTGCATAGAGATAAGGGTCTGTGTATACCCCACGTTCATTAGACCTCACTTGTGGAATCACACTATGTATGTTGTTGTTGTAATGAAAGCTACGAACATTTCACTTTGTTGTAGAACACAAACAACTCGAAAACTACACAATGGAAATGATAGAATACTATAAAAGGCAAGTTATTTTAGAATCCGATTTTTTGGACAATTTTTGTCTATGACACCTAAAGAAGATGAGGGAACAAACAGAGCTATTATAGAGACGTTTGGCTGTAGTATCCTTAACAAGACAGTGATAAATCACAATTCTCTCTGTTCTATACGCACAAATTAACAAGACAGATTGGCTCATAAAACAAAAAACCAGAAACTTGTTTCGAATTAAAGAAAAGTTAAAAATACAAACTTTAACAACAGAAAGAAGTAGTGATTGATAAACCAGAAACTTAAAAACAATGTTTAACAACAGAAAGAGGAGTGGCACTAAATTGCACCACAGCGAGGAGGGGGAAGAGGAATCGTGTTAATTTCCAGCCCTCGACGAGCACCTAGAATGTTCAGCTCGAGAGTTGCCTTGTACTGAGATGGTATTTCCATCAATGCTGTCAATGCAAACTCTGCTTCTTTCGTGGACCTGTCTGCATTTTTTGACATGATTTCCGTAAAATTAACAAACTGAAAATTGTCAAAGGCTCGAGCGGGGATATTGTCATCGAATTCCCTCATCATGTCCCACGGCCCATCTCCAACTCCAACCACAACAATAGACAAGTATTAACAGAAATACATGAAAATACAGCGTGATACGTTGAAAAAACATTAAAATATATTAACAGAAAATCAAGTTGCTCAGCCCCAAACTCCGCCGTCTTTGTTCAAGAACAAACCTTAATTTCCAGCGAATCCACCGTCGAGCAAAAACCCTGAATCTCACTGTTCACACGCCGTCGTCGATCGGAGGCTTCATCTCCTTTGGATTCAATTTCGGTTGCAGAAATTACTAACACTGCTTGGGGACCCGTGACCGTCTTGTCAGAGGAGACATCCATAGCCGCACGACCATTTTTCTTATTCTTGTTTATGTTCTTCGCCATAGCTATGCGAACAGGGAGACGTAAGGATTTCTTCTGCAATTGTAATTGCAACGGAAGCGTTTAGGGTTTAATCCTTTCTCTACAAATAACTGGATTAGATTGTTTAGTTTGGTTAATAATTGTTGATAAATTGATCCTTCAGTTAATGGCGATAGTGGGTGAAGGAATTGGAGAGATCTTTATGAGAAATCTGAGGTAAAAGTTGTATCAAAGTAGAGAAAGAAAATATTGTAACTGAATAGCGTATTTAGTGGCTTAGGAGTAGGAGGTAACCAAATTTAGATATTTTGCTATAAACATTAAAAGGTATCTATAGAATATAATTTTTTTTAAATGGTATTTATTTAAAATAAATAAGGTGTTAACCTTTGCTATAGGAGGTAAAAATTCCTATAATAAAGTAAACATACATGCTGGAGAAAGAAACATCACAAAATTAGTCAATATTAAAAAAAAAATTATTTCTTGTTCTTCTTAAGAATATTTATTTGAAGAGTCAATTTGCATAAATGGACATCAAACAAATAACAAAACTTTAGCTATACAATTGCTATCATTAATTTCAATTTAGCACATTCAAGGAATTGAAACGTATAAGCTGAAACCCCTTAATTTAGCTATAGTCAAGCCAATATTGCAAGGGTATAATATTTTTTCGTTGAAGAATATTAGTTTTGAATCATTAGATTATGTGAAAGGTTTTTTTTTCCAAACTCAACAAGAGATAAATTGGTTTCTAATTGATAGTCTCTATAGCGACTTTTAAGTGTAACAAAGAGTAAATATAAAGAAAAAATTGGTATGACGTGAAATATTTTTTTTTAAAATGTAAAAAAATTATTTCGAAAAAAACTCTTTACTTTTTTTTAATTCAAAGATAATAAAAAAAAAGATTTTTTTGAACATTAGTAGAGAGTTTTTAAATTATTATAATAGAAGTTATATCATGGATAAACTCAAAAAACGGAAATCTTATGGAATATTTACATAATATTCGGCCATATTTATTGTTTACTTTTTATAGCTAATATAAATAGATGATATACTGACAACACACGATTATACACATATCATATATGGATTATATATAAATTACACATCATTCAATTTTTTAGTTTAAGTGGTTGTGTGAGCACCTATTTAGACTGATTAGATAAAGCCAAAAGGAAAATATAAAATAATTTCAACCAAAGACTAAAAATATAATTAAAGTTCATATGTAGACAATTTTTATTAAAAACTCATCCTTTTATAGTGAGATAAATGAATTTTTTGTAACAAAAGAAAAAAATGACATAAAAAATAAGATAAAAGAAAATAAATATTGAAACAAATGTTAGAAAGCTCTAAAAACGAAAAATAAAAAATGACAATAAATTTCTTCTTATGTTTCATCTTTGTTGAGTATAAAAAATTTGAAAGCTAATCTCACTGATTTCAAATATTTTTTTTTCAACTCAAATACATAGATTATAAGATAAGGATATTTTTTTTAATTTACATTATGTGTCATTTTTAAAAAATCACTATTACTAACAACCTGATATGATATTCGAATTTGAATTGGAATGCAATTTGACTAGTTTGCATTGTGGTTAAGCCAGGTATGGTATCGAAAAATAAACTACTTGACAATTTTAAGACAATATATGCAATGTTTTATAATAATAATAATAAACTAATTTAACATTTAATGATTCAAAGAACAAAATTTTTGTATATATAGGGTATTAAGAATTCAAATTCTGGGGCTAGAGATATTGGTAAACTTAAAGTGGAGTCATACTGAAATAAATCCGGCCAAAGAATCATTTAAATTTTTAGATAGCCGATTAAAGTGAAATTTAAATTAAGGATAATATCTTCACTTGCATCATTTTAAAGTAATCATTATTATAATATATATATATATATATATATATATATATAAAGTTTTAAAAATTAAAATTTCAAAATAAAAATATTTTTTGAAAGATAAAATCATACGAAATAAGAGTTCAAGTCGTAGTATAAGAGTCACGTCGTAATCAACGATTCGTTTATATCGTGTCAACCTTTGTGCTTTGTCATAAATACGAGTTATTATTTTACTTTGTGGCTATTTTTAGGTTCCAATGACACCTATGAGAATAGTGCAAAAATAAAAATATCACTACGAGAATTGAGAAAAATGTTAGTCTGTTTTCATGTAGTGTTTCTTAATTAATATCTGAAGATTATCTATAATTATTTAGAAGATTAAATGTTAAGGTTATCTACATATAATTCAAATAACTTAGATATTTAACATGGTTAATGTCAAATATCAAAATGGAGTAAAAACAATTCACTAGCTAAAGAATTTTTTATATTTTTAGATAGCCAACTAAAATGAGTTTTGAATTAAGAATAATATTTTCAATTACATTATTATAAAAATAATTATTATTAAAAAATAATATTTTAGAAACTGAAATTTAAGAAAGAAATATTTTTTAAGAGATATCAACACACCAAATAAGAGTTCAAGTAGTAGTAAAAGAGTTAAGTCTTATCCAAAGAGTCATTCATTGTCTCAACATTTGATTGTTTTGCCATAAAAATGAGTTTATTTCGCTTCCTGGCTATTTTTAGGATCCAATGACACCGGCAATAATGGTATCAAAAAAGAAAAATAGAAGAAATGGTTAATTTTTTTCATGTAGTTAATATCCAATGATTATCTATATTTACCGAGAAAGTGTAAATTTTAAGATTATTTACCTACAATCCAAATAACTTAAATATTTGACATGATTAGTGCATGTGCATCCGCACGGATACTAATACTAGTATTCCATTGAATCAATTTATTTTCTTTATTTGTAAAATTAAATTTACAATTTAAATTTCAAATAGTAAATTACACAATTCTCAAGCAAGAACCAGAACACTCGATCATAAGTGGTGATCCATGCAACACTAAGATAGAGATAGGGGTGGAAAACGGGCAGGTGGGGCCGGATGGGCAGGTCGAAAACAAGTAATACAAAAACGAATAAAATATCCGACCTGCTCATATTTAATACGTATAAAAATTAAATAAACCGGTAGATAATATGGATACCTGTGGCTTGTTGAATGTGATTACTTTTGGAAGAATTTCTATTCTCCCAATGTGTCTTTATAAATATAAAAGTTTAAACCCATTGATTATTCATTAAAAATTATTATTTTTAAGTGGATAATATAGATGTTATCTTTATTTGACCAATTTTAAAAAAGTTCGTTATTCAATCCATTTTTATCGGATACTATGGATGGATAATTATTATTTTTATCCATTTTGCCGCCACAGAGGTGATATGCTATACAAGACTTGCTCTATCTACAATATAAATAATATGACATCTCACCTTTCGCTTGAATGTCCCAAAATATTGAACAGATTCAATCATGAAAATATAAAAATTTAGTAATTTCACAAATTAATTTGTCAATAACACATACAAGTATAGTTGAACAGACATACAATATTTTAATTGTTGAATAAAAACTAAATAAATGGTTTTTTCATCTTCATACTCAGAATCTCATACCATCGAATGATGTTCGCTTCACATTTTGACAATCTCATACTTCATTCTTCCGCAAACATTAGTTTGTGGAGACTTCTTCACCTATATTGGCAGGGGCGGATTTAAGATTTAAATTCTATGAATTTAATTTTTAAGGTTTTAGCATTGAACCCCTTATATTTTTAAAGTTATGGGTTTATATCTACTATTTTTTTTAAATTATAACATATAAAATTTTTACTATGCGTTCAATTAAACCAGTCATTCACACACTACATTCGCCCATGTATACTGTTATGCCCAGGATCGTTCACAAAGCCCCAAAAACCTTTAACGATAACAAAAGCTAGTTTAGCATAATTTCCAACTCTAAATGGCCAAAAGTATATCACTTGCCATGTTACAATTTCCTCCGGGTTTTGTTAACCCACCCTCGCCCGTCTGAGCTCTTGTTCGGTGTTCTAAAAGTTGGATTCATCGACACAAAACAGAAGCTAAGAATGTTGAAAGATGCAACAACAAGAATGTTTGCAGCAACAAGAATGTTGAAAATATATGGTTGAAAAATTGTCACCACGTATAGTATTCCAGATATAGTTTTCTTTTTTTTTTTTTGAAAAAACAAAAATCTTCATTAACGTCAAATTGGTCGCAGCTAGAACTGAACCCGCTTTGAACCTGTCTTCAACCTCGCTCGGCATTCAAGCCATTGATTGCTTTGTTCAACTTGCTGACATTCTTGCTCAAAAGAAATTTGTGGCGACCTAGTTGCCATAAAATGTAAACAAATGCGCCACAAAATAGATATAAGATAGGTCGCTATTCCACCAGCGACATATAGTTCGCCGCTGAATCCGTGGCGACTCGGCACTTAGTTTGGTGGCGAGTAATAGGTCGCCACAGAAAGTTGTCACTGAAAACCTTACTTCTACTTCTTGTAGTGGGTGTCTTCCAAATATATAACATCCCTTGATAAATAGACTTTATTTTGACAGGACCAAAACATTGTCGACAATTAAATTGAGATTTGTTGGCATCTAAAGATTCTTGTTTGAGATTTGTTGGCATATGCAATGTGCAAAGCATCCCAGGCAGCCTTGGCAGTGACTGTAGCGGCGACTGTAGCAGCAAGCGTAGGATCAAATGTGGTCAAGATAGTAATTCGGATTAGTACCATGCAAAGAAGTCAGGATTTTTTATATCTCGATTGCTTCGAGACATTGTGCACGCAAGGCGAGAACCATTGAGATGGACGTAAAGGTTGTGACTATGCATAAGCATGGACACCAGGGGCGGAGCCAGAGACCAAGTTACGGGTTTGGTTGAACCCAGTAACTTTGTTCCAAACTCTGTATTAGTTTAGTTTAGAACCCAGGAACCTAAAAAGACCGGAATACTGAACCCATAAACTTCAAATCCTGGCTCCACTTCTAATAGACACTTGAGCTTTCCAAATGAAAAAATTGTGGATGCCAGTTAATTTGATGGGTAATTGGGTTGCAACAACAACAACAACAACAACCCAGTATAATCCCACAGGTGGGGTCTAAATGGTTAATTGGGTTACAGGATTAAATTGAATTGTTGTGTTTAATGTTAAAATCCTTTAAAGAAAGTCAAAACAAACTTTAACTACAGAAGGAAGTAGTGATTGATAAACCAGAAACTTGTTCCACATGTACAGAAAAGTTATGAAAAAACAAACCTTAACAACAGAAAGCAGAAAGTGATTGATATTTGGCATAGTGGAACCTCATTGCCATGAGATATAACCCTAGAAAAGTGACACTAAATTGCACCATAGGGAGGAGGGGGGAGAGGAATGGAGCCAATTTCCAACCCTCGACGAGCACCCAAAATGTTCAGCTCGAGAGTTGCCTTGTACTGAGAAGGTATTTCCATCAATGCTGCCAATGCAAACTCTGCTTCTTTCCTGGACCACTTCACATTTTTTGACATGATTTCTGTAAAATTAACAAACTGGAAATTGTCAAACGCTCGTGCAGGTATATTGTCATCGAATTCCCTCATCATGTCCCACGGCCCATCTCCAACTCCAACTACAACAATAGACAAGGCGTATTGACTTGCTTTCACAATTGCTTCAACTGTTCTCTTCTCTTGAGGGCTTAATTGACCACGCGCAGCATCTACACTTGTTGTAACCTGTCCATCTGCTATTATCAACAAAACATGGTACTGGCCACCACTCTGCTCTACAATACTGATTGTCATTTCAATAATAGGAGCAAACGATGTTGGTCCAGCAAGGCGTAATTGAGGAACTAATTGTCTATATCGACTCAGTACTTGCTCGAATCCATAACATACTTTCTCATCAGGATAGAAACTGAAGACTTGTTGGTCATGTGTTGAGGCATCACCAAATCCAAAACAAGGAATTAAGTTGTCCTCATCAAATTTTGATAGTGTTCTTCCAATGATGGATATTGCTTGTTCATATGGATTTTGCTGATTATCCGCAATGTGATGCAAACTTTTCCCCTGGAATGACCTTGCACCGGTCCACTCATTGCTCTTGGTAAAATCGATCCCAACAATTAAGTTTGAAGACTCTAGTCCTGCACGTGCAAGCGCATCAGTAACCTGTTCTAAGCTGTTGTAGTCATCGTCGATCTTTGAATATTTCCTTGATGCAGGAGGTGGACCACAATATGCCTGATAAGTCGGATAATTGTAGCTCGATTGAGTATATTGTGACTGCGGATTGCCTGAATATCCGCCAGTTTTTGGCCTCTTTGAACACTTGCCACCCATGAAATCTGCAGTTTGTAATATCTCTCAAAGAATTCAATTGATATAGCAAACTTTGTAACATTAACTAGCTAGTTAAACGATTTACTCAATCTTTTTACCACCTAGTAAATAATAGGTTTAACTTTGGCACTTCAATTCTTAATGGTCTTATCGCATAAATGATGATTTTCAACATTCTCTAAATCAACTCATACATACCACCAACGCATATAGCTTAATACATAGTCTTGTGGGAAAACCTAAGTTGCGCGGATACTTCATTTGTGGTGCCGCACCCATGTCGACACGAGTCAGGGGCGGATTTAGGGGGGGTGGAAGGGGGTTCACCCGAACCCTCTTCGCCAAAAAATTGCATTGTATATATAGGACAAATTTATTTTTTTTTCTCTGTAGGGGTAAGGTCTGCGTACAGACTACCCTCCCCAGACCCCACCTGGTGGGAACATACTGGGTTTGTTGTTGTTGTTGTTGTATATTATGTTTTAAATCCCCATGTCATATCCCAAAAGCATAGCTTAGTGGTCAAGGGGTTCAAAACCTTTGTGAGGTCATTCGTTCAATTCCCACTAGCTATAATCTCTTTTAATTTATTAACTTTTTTTCTTTTTTGAATCCCCTTAGCGGAAATCCTACCTCCGCCACTGGACACAACACTGACACTAGTATGGGTGCGGGATACGTAGCGGATCTGGTCAATCAACATTTGGTATTTTGACCGCAAAACTATGTAGAAATTAGAGATAAGATTTGGCATTTTGATTTCTCAAAACAAAAACTATCGTAGATTTCTAGGTGGTTACTTACAACTTGAGAATACTCTACAGGCTACATGCAAGTTTTTCACATAATATCTTGTAATTTAGGCATATTTTTATAGCTCTATTTTTTAATATAGTCGAATCCCAAATCTTGTACCTAGATTTTTAGATATACAGATCTGTACTCCCAAATCTTAAAATTTCGATCATCAAGTATCCGAATTCTGGATCCGTACCCGTATAGAATACTCACACCCGAGTCTGAGCAACTTAGGGGAAAACTACGCAGTAGGTTATAGGTGTTCAATTCTATATTGCGAAAGACTACATAATAATGTTCTAAACATGCAATAAAAATAAAGATTTCCCAGCAAAGATCTAAGTAAGTGTAGTATTTTGGCAAAAATAAATACCTGTTGGAAACTTTCTTGAAATTGTCTTGAAGTGTAATTCAGAAGGGTTACTGCATGGTATTTATAATATCACCTCTAATCACACTCCTAATAGGTAACCACATAACCTTTTCTATTCCAATAGGAATTGTTTCTTTCCATTTTAATAATATTTTTGTGTTAAGAAAAAAAATAACAATCATATTCCGTTGGGATCAACTAATTTCTTTTTGTCTGATAAAATATATATTTTTATTTTATAACACTAGATTAAATAATCTTCCTACAAGAATCAAACATTTGTAAGTGTGTGACTCGACGTTCAAATAGAGACTATTTGACCAAATTGCCGCTTATTTTGAACAGTGTTTTTTATAAGAAATGCTTTTCGAAAATAGTTTTGAATAGTAGCAATTTATGTTTGTCCAATGCATTTAAGGATGTTAATATTAGAATATCAATTTATGTTTGGCTAGTTTTCTCAAAAAAGTGCTTTTGAGTGTCGTGTCATAATAAAGATATATAAAAATTTCATTTTACAAATAATTTTATTTAACTAGATAAAGAGTTTTAAATATTTCTTATGATAGATTGTAACTAAACATTCAGTTTTATTTAAGAAAGAATTACAGCCCATGTCACTTGGCCTAATAGCCCAACCGAAAATGGCTCACATTTGAAGCTCTTACCCTATTTAGCCCATGTTGTACATAACTTGAAAAAAACTTTTCAGCCTTTAGCCCACTATTAAAGACATATTTTAGGGTTTTTATTATTTTCTTCTTTCTTCATTCCCTTCTCTCTCTCACCGCCTCTCACTTCTTTCTTTCTAACCCACATAGATCCCTCATCCTCTCTTAACCTAGCCCCCGCTATTCCCCCTCCTCTACCCCCCACGCAGTTCTGCCATTAATGGCTCGAAGAAGGCTCGAAGAAAGACTCTGTCATCCATGGTGGCAAGCAGAATAATGAAGAAGATTTTTGAAAGAAACATGAAAATACACACAGATCTGAAAATGAATAGCTCTCAAACTTGATTTGCACCAAAAAATAACCACTAATGTTGGAAGATTTTGAAGTTTGAAGTTCTGGTCATTATTATTATGACCTTGAAGTCTCGAATCTGAAATTGGGTTTGGATAAAAATCATAACTATGTTGCAGTTTGTATCAACATTGTATACTAGTGTATAATTGTGTATATAGATATACAAACACCTCTTATACACTATTATACATGTTTATACAAAGTTATACAGTATTGTATAATTGTGTATAAATGTGTATATTTGTGTATAATATTGTATAATTATTTATTTTTTCAGTTTATAAGGATGTATATACATTGTTAGTGTGTAAGAGGCTTCTACAGAAGTTTGACACTTCCTTCTCTTCTTCTTTTTCGTGTAATGTGTTGTATGAGCGTTGGAGGGATTCTACAATTCATTTATCAAGTTTTTATTTTTCTTTTATCCTGTTGGATTGCTTCAGCAATTGCACATAAAAGTGTTTGAATTTCTTACCTTTGGATAATATGTATTATTCAGGATTTTTGAGTTGCGTTGTGGCTGATTTGCATTTTTTTTATCAAATGTTTAATAATCAAAGGAAATCAACAGAATGAAAACAACTGGTTGTATACAGAGGAAGCAAAATAAGCTGTCTTTCGGGAATTAGCCTATTATTTTTTGGGTTATAAATTTGCAAAGTGGTATCTAGGCTATTATGTTGCAAGTCAGGGGTGTGAGTTGTATTTATGTGAAATTATCCCTTTTATTTAAACTAAATGTATAAAGTAAAATAAGTATAATTAAACCAACAATATGGCACTTGACATTTTATACGGGTATTTTAATTGTCAAGATGATTTAAGTGGGGATAGTTTGATATATATAAATTTTTGTTAAGCATATTGTTGTCATGAATAAAATTAAAAATAACTTCTACTTCTGTTTCTACTTCTAGGGAAAAGTTACTTTTCCGGCTTCTTCGCCACGATAGGAAAACAGCTTCTGCTGCCACGCAAAAGCACTTATTTTATTTTATGAAAGCTTGGCCAAAAACCTCAATTCTCCAAAATAAACATTGTTTCGAAAAATAAGCATTTTCGACTTACAAGAAGCTTGACCAAATAGGTTATAAGATATATTATTCTACTATATTAACACTGGTCACTGGACAAGACTTGCCTCTTCTAACTCTTTTTAATGTTGCTCAATAGATAATACAAAATCCAGTCTTATGTTCTTTTTTCTGTTATTCTACTGCATTAGTTAGCTATTAATTTGTAACTTTGAATTATAGCAGATATGGAAACAAAGATCGTGAGACACCACTTAGTTGTAAGGATTGTGGTTGGAGGGATAGGATATACCTTGATCCTTACCAAAGCTCTTGGGTTCGAGGCCTGGAAATAGAGAATATCCTGATAGTATAGCACTTCAGAAATTCTCAAAATGCGTAACGCCTAGTTCAAAGGTTATCAAGTACTCCCTATGTTCCAACATAGAATTTTTAAGTTTTTTTTGGGAATAGAATTTACATATTTGAAAACTAAATAAAAAGTACATAATTCACAATAATTAACAATTCAAAATACTTTAATAGTAGGGTGTTTGAAGGGAGCCTTGGCTTAACTGGTTAAGTTGTTGCCATGTGACTAGGAGGTCACGATTTCAAGCCGTGCAAGCAGCCTCTTGCTGAAATGCAGGCTAAGGCTGCGTATAATAGACCTTTGTAGTCCAACCCTTCCACGGACCCCGCACGTAGCGGGAGCTTAGTGCATTGGGCTGCCTTTGCTGTTTAATGGAGTTCTGTTAGCATAATCATTATCAGCTGGTTTGGTATAGCTGTTTGTCTACAATCAAAATGCCAAGGAGGGCTACAAGGTTGGATTTTCATTCAATCTTTTCTACAGCATGAAAAATTTGCACAAGCAAGGCAATAACTATGTAACAATATTTTCTCAGTTAGTTGCAACAATCTAATTGTTACCATTATCTATTCAATACAGTCAAATACAAGGCTAGACATCAATATACATCAAGACTGCAATTTTTTTAATGACCGAGAAATCCATCCGGGGCCATTCCTCAGGACCAAACGCGGCCTTAAAAAACTCGGGGATAATAGGCCTGCCCCTCAAACCTTCTCTGCTTAAATACCAGTCATGGTTCGCATGGCACAGGGATTGAACTAAGCCTTAGGGGCGGCGAGTGTAAAGATTATCTATTATTGTGTTCCTACATATGAAAACCACGGTTGGAATAAAACTTACATATTTGAAAACTAAATAAAGAGTACTATATATCACTGAAATTGAAGAGAAGAACTTAAGCTTCCATGAACAAGAAAGAAAGAAAGAAAGGAAGGCAAGAGGAATGAATAAACTGAGGGCACTTGAACATTCATCTTATTTAGCAATTCAACTGACTAATTTTTTCTCTTAATATAAGTTAAGGAATTTCATTAATATATGACATATAAAGCATGGTTCAGCCAATTCAATTTGGCACCTGCACACTGGATTTCCATAGAAGTGGTTAAGCTAGCTAAACAGATAGAAATGGTTTAGGTGAAAGTGTCCCACAACCTGACACTTTCAGAAAAGTTGAAGAGTTTCTTTAAGTTATCTGCTCTTGTGCCTAATGCCAAAGCTGTTGTGAATGCTAAACTTACACATCACAAGTTCAAAATAATCTTTCATTTCTGTGACTAATTCGGCAAATTGAAGGGGAGCATTAGCGTAACTGGTAAAGTTGTTGTCATGTGACCAGGAGGTCACGAGTTCGAACCGTGGAAACAACTTCTTGCAGAAATGCAGTGTAAGGTTGCGTACAATAGACCCTTGTGGTCCGGTCCTTCCCCGGACCCTGCGCATAGCGGGAGCTTAGTGCACCGGGCTGTCCTTTTTAATTCGATAAATTAAATAACTTAAATAACCGCCTCAAACTCATCGCTCAGCAGTTCAGAGTGGAGTGTCAACAAAAAACCCCATAGCCACCTTTCAAGCTGGGGGTGAAAAAAGCTCATTCACCTCAAGTAGGTTCAGACTCAACTCAGTAACAAAACATAAGAGTAATTAAATGGCATAATACTAACATTATCATTAAATTGTTGAACCATTGTCAAATATAGACTTGTGTCAAGGAAAACTCTGAACCTTAGGACCCAAAAAAAGCTCCCAAGAGAGAATATCAAAATGCTTTGCTATACAAAACCACACAAGCTATGTTGACTACAACACGACCTTAACAGAAGCACGACATTTTTGGACACGAGATTTGACAAACCATAATACTTGGACAGTCCGTGCGCAAAATACAAGTTAACTTCTCTATACGGCTTGCTCTTTTTATTTTTCACTTTTTATTACAAATCCTGTAGATCCTGAACATAGAGTAGTGAATGTAGAACCAGAACGCTGCCACCAATTTGGTGCGAGAACTCAACCATGTAGCAACTATATCAGCAATGGCAGAGGAGAGGATAGTGCATAGAGTGTAGCTGACCTCAAAAGTGGCTAGCTGAGGTTCACCGTTTGGGCTCATTTAACGTCTTACCCTCAAAGAATTCACCAAGCATACGGTCAAGATCTTCAGCTGAATATCTGATGTACTTTTGGGAGTTTTTACCACTCTCAACCAAAGGCCTGTCATGCAGGAAAAACGAGCATTTACATCATCTCGACTTTCCTATGGAATTAACAACATAGGATATACTCTTATGTTTCATCTCATATGACACTATTACATATTTTGTTAAGTATAAAACTTGTGACTTATACTACTATGTAGCTTCTAACTATGTAAAATTTATTCAGGAAAGAGTAAAGACTGGATTTACATAATTAGAAGGTTATACCCTCCTAGCAATGCGACTTATATAAAGCATGAAGGAAAAGAACTCTGTGCCACATATTTGAAAGATGTCAAGTGATCAAATAATCTTATTTTTGTGTTTTTCTATTTATTTGTCTGAATAGTGAGATTGAATTTGAATAAAGAGTTAATAGAAGATGGAATCACTGAAATCTTGTTTCGTCTTCACTTGGAACTTGAGGAGTAACTATCTAGCTACATCACGTTAGAGGTTTCAACAAACAAGCATGCAAGAGAGAAATAATAGCAAAATCAAATAAAAAATACCCAAAGCGTTTAATGAAAGATCTGTATGCAGGCAGCAAAACTTCAGCGACCGCAAGCCTCAATGACTCTCGCAACTCAGTATCTGGAACAGTCCATTGAGTTTGTCTTTGATGAAGCTCTTCGAACTGCACATTGAATGTCTTAAACCTGAAAAAGAATACCAAAAAGTTATTCATATCAGAACCAAGATTAGATCATCACTGTTAACAAAAGCTTCTAAAATAAGAAACCTGAGAACCTACCTGTCTTTCACAATCGATCTTGAAACTCCACTACTATTCTGTCCATCAACACCACCAGAGTTACTGCCTCCAGATGATGTTAGCCCTTGAATTGATAGGCATTGAAGGATCTACTCGAGAATAAAACAAAGTGTTGATTAGGACAATTGTATGGGAATTTCATATTCTTTGTCCACAGTGATCATTCTCATGGCATGACATAATTCCACCATTTGAAAAGAATTTGACAGTTCACTCAGTTAATTTGCACATAATAAAAATTAAAGCGAGGGTAACTTTATTTTTTTAAACAAGTAAAAGAAAGGTAATTATAATTGCACCTATTCAATGTTCTTCATAATTTTATTTACTAATCTAGAGAAGATTTTCCAAAAAAGCGCCCGATATGATAACTAGATTTAGCATTCTCAGATACTTTAACAAACTGCACACCTACTTTAACAAAAACGATGCAGGAAACTCCCCCTCACTGGAAAACAAATAAGATAAATAGAGGTTCGCCAAACATTGAACTATCTGTGGTTGAATCTACCTAAGCTCTTCCTTCATAGAAACAGTCTTGTTGGCAGCAAGCAAAAAGTAGATATGATGATGAAATTGGTAGCAAGGGAAGATTCTCCGAGTCGGTAGGACTAAGGAAATCGATGATACATATAAATGTTAATGACCAAAGTGAGTCGGTCTATCCCTTTTTCTAATTTGCAGTTATTGTCATGCGGAAAAAAAATGATCCTGCTCTATGCACTCACACAAGCTCTTGATATGGGATAAAAAATGGAAGCTCATCAGGTGAGGGCAAATGATTCAAATAATAGTACACTAACTGATCAATCACTATAATCATAAATGAGACATGAAGCTGCAAAATAGAGCATATTCAGTAAAAGCTATAACCCATAAACAAGAAATGAAGCAGCGAAAGCAAATCAGGATGAATGCCCATTCATCCCCCACCCCCCACCCC